>NW_015644341.1:18352-45897 GCF_001515625.1 Sinocyclocheilus rhinocerous
CACACACTCTTTCTGTCGTTTCACATTATTTGCATTTATGCTCCTCTGTTGTTGTCATGTTCTGGCAGACGGCCTCCGTTCCTCTGAATGTCGATCAGCCCGAGGCGGACCTGTGTTCGTGTAGGTGTCTGTGTCACATGACCTGCTAGCGGCGAGAAACAATGCGCATTTACCTGGACAGGTGCGATCATGAGTTCTGTGGAAGCACTAGCAGACTGAAACGAACGGCATGTAACTTTGAGCCACTTTTTTGGTCGGACGCACACTTTTCTATTGATGAGCTGTCACTTCAGTGATGGACATCCTGATTGGCTGAAGAGAGTGCATTAGAGCCCGCCCACTGTTTGGTTCCAGAAATTTGTTTGTTGTTGATTTTATCTCTATAAACTATATATTTCGTATTTATTGCTATTATATACAG
This sequence comes from Sinocyclocheilus rhinocerous, assembly GCF_001515625.1. Taxonomy (NCBI): domain Eukaryota; kingdom Metazoa; phylum Chordata; class Actinopteri; order Cypriniformes; family Cyprinidae; genus Sinocyclocheilus; species Sinocyclocheilus rhinocerous. Next base: position 18,774 of record NW_015644341.1, read on the forward strand.
TATATATATATATATATATATATATATAATTGAAATATTTTGACAAAGCCAGTTCTTTATTAGAGTGGGTGGGGCTTTGTTTACTGCCACTCTCTGATTGGTGGAATATTCCACACAGCATTATGGGTAATGTAGTTTCCCTTCACAAATTCTGCCATTAAATACTGTCAATTTTGTTCTTTGTTCTGTTTTGCTTTTGACACAAAATAAGAAATAAAAAGGAAAGAAACTGACTTTTTAATCTCACAATTCTGACTTTTGTTCCTCACTATTGCAAGTTTATATTGCACAATGCTTCATGGGAGTGGGCAGAGCTAAAGCGCTCACCGCTACTCTCTGATTGGTGGAATTTTCTGAACAGCATCATGGGTAATGTAGTTGTTCACCACAAATTCTGCCGTTAAATGGGATTATTTTAAAAATATGTTGAAATAATGCAAACTGATGGTTTAAACAGAAACATGTACCATCGATTAACAATCCTGGAGCTATTTAATGGTTTATAAGTTATTAAAAACCAAATTCTCTAAGGTGAGTTTTTACTTCTGGACTCTGTAATGAAGAAAGCAACTCACACTCCGGCCAGGACCTCAATGGAGCGCGTCTGCGGGCCGTAGCGTGTGTTCATGGCGTTATCCAGCGGCTCCAGGAGGTCGATGCTGACGCCGCGCTCTGAGAAATCCGGCTCACTAAACATCTTCATATGAGGGGAGGAGAAATCCTGAAAAACAAAGCATTTCACAGCCTTCGGTTGTCTTAAATTAGAAAGCAGTTGGCAAGCGTTTGGTTCTGGTTCTGCTATTTCCTGCTATTGTGTGTCCAGAGCTCATAAACACTGCAGGCATGTGCTGATGGAGGTTGCATAATGCATTTGGCTGTTTACTAACTTCAGTAATAATGACTGATGGAGATCAGAGACGTGTACAACCTCCATTAAGAAAGAAAATGAGATGTGCAAAACTGTTTTTTCTGAATTGATCCTAACTGAGTAACTGAGCTGGTTTGGGGTTCACCTGATCTCGATCACAGGTGTGTTTCTTAGACATGTTTACACAGCATGTGTTTATGAGTTCAAAAACAGCTGGACAGAGAGGAACTGAGCTGAACAGAACAGAGCACTCAGTGTTTTTATGGCTGCACACACCGGTGCTTTAAAGGGGATGAATTAAGGCAGAATTTCCAATTTACATTCGTGCATTTAGTAGATGCTTACAAAGTGACTTTCGAAAGAGGAACAATTCCCCAAATTGGGGTTTGTGAGCTGATGAACAGCTAATAATTAATTAAATCATATAAATGTAAAATTAAATATTTGCTTTAATTTCAAATAAAAGCAATGAAAATAAAACACTTACCAAAAAAAGAAATCTTTTGTTTGTTTACTTGCATATCATGTGACCGTTAACAGTCATCAAAGAACTGTGAACATGCAGATGTGTTGTTAAATTATTGAAATATAATTTTATTTTATATTATTTAGTTTTCTCTATATAGAATATTTTACTTCGTACGTATGTTGTTGTTATTATTATTATTATTATTATTATTGTTAGATTTTAAAATTACATTATTTTATGATATATATATATATATATATATATATATATATGTAATATATAAATATATATAGCATTTATATTTTATTCTTTTTATTTGTTTTTGTTAGAGTAAAATAAATTGAAAAGCAATGGTGAAATTTAAGATTAAAATGTTTAAAAAATTTAAAATGTTTCATTTACCAGTTAAATGCTGCAAAATAACTTAGCTTTTTACAAAATACAGGGAAAAATATTGAAATATTAACCTAAAAGTTGTACTTGTTGTAGTCATACCTGTTATTGTTGTACCTGTTGTACCAGTTGTACCTGCACTCACTCACATCATTAACACATCCCTTCACACTGGTGTTTTTCCCTCAGCATTTAGACAAACTCATATAACCCCACTACTTAAGAAACCCACCCTTAACCCATCTCTTTTAGAGAACTACAGACCGGTTTCCCTTCTTCCTTTCATTGCAAAAACACTTGAATGAACTGTGTTCAACCAAGTCTCAGCCTTTATCACACAGAACAACGTCCTGGACAGCAACCAGTCTGGCTTCAGAAGTGGACATTCAACCCAGACTGCCTTGCTCTCAGTTGTTGAAGCCGTAAAAGACTGACAAGAGCGGATTCCAAATCTTCAATATTTATCTTGCTGGATCTGTCCGCTGCTTTTGACACGGTTAACCACCAGATCCTCCTATTAACCCTATTGGCAAAGAGCATCTCAGGAACCGCACACCAGTGGTTTGAGTCTTACCTCTCAGATAGGTCCTTCAAGGTATCTTGGAGAGGTGAGGTGTCCAAGTGGCAACGTCTAACTACTGGGGTGCCTCAGGGCTCAGTTCTTGGACCACTTCTCTTCTCTGTCTACATGGCATCACTAGGTTCTGTCATTCAGAAACATGGATTTTCATGTCACTGCTATGCTGATGACACTCAACTCTACATCTCATTCCATCCTGATGATCCGACGATAGCTGCTCTTTATTTGATCCTCTAACTCTAGCACTCTCTATTCTAATTATATTCTTTAAAAAAAATCTTGTCCCTTTTAGACTTACACTCTATTCATTTACTGCTTATTTTCTTAAAAAAAAACTAGCTTTTCTAATCTTTTTGTATTCTATCTATTTGTTTTCATTTTATTTATTATATAATTAAAAAAAAAACTTGCTACGTGTACTGCATTAAGCTAACTGAGACTTGTTATAGCACTTGCATATCATTGCTCTTTTGTTGATTTTGATTGCTTCTATTGTCCTCATTTGTAAGTCGTTTTGGATAAAAGCGTCTGCTAAATGACTAAATGTAAATGTAAAATCTCAGGAGGTAGTACACTAGACAAATCCGGTGAAGGATTTACTTTGTAATAATTTGTGAAACTTATTTGCAATTTCTGAGTGAAAATGATTTCAAAGAAACAATAAGTAACATATTGAATTTAGACATGAAATTTTGAAGTAGAAAGCCTGAAATAGTATTTTCTCCAGTAATCTTTGAACATTTTTTTAAGTGTAATTAAATAAAATAAAAAGTGCTTCAGGACGCTTCAAACACTCTGACAGCTAAAGCACAACCTGACTAATCACCCAGCTAGTGAAGCGTGGTGACCGATGGCTAGTAAAGATGAGACTCACCATGAAAACGGGCCGCAGAGAGAGGAGTTTTTCCCCCGTCCCGCCCCAGTCTGTCCAGTCCAAATACTCTCCTTCCTCCAGAACGAACTGCTGCCCCTCAAAACCCTCGCCATCGTATCCCACCCACCTGAGACGAGACGAGAGTAAAGCATCCAACAGCAGTGTCGGGGGTACATTACAAGTAACGTAAGTTACATAATCAGATTACTTTTTTACAAGTAACTAGTAATGTAACGAATTATAAGTAACGCTAGTTACGTAATCAGATTACTTTTTTTACAATAACAAATAACGTAATGCATTATAAGTAATGCTAGGTACGTAATCAGATTACTTTTTACAATAACTAGTAATATAACGGACTACAAGTAATGCTAGTTACGTAATCAGATTACTTTTTTACAAGTAACTAGAAACATAATACATTACAAGTAACGCTAGTTACGTAATCAGATTACTTTTTTACAATAACTAGTAATGTAACGCATTACAAGTAATGCTAGGTACGTAATCAGATAAATTTTTTACAAGTAGCTAGTAACGTTACACATTACAAGTAACACTAGTTACGTAATCAGATTACTTTTTTACAATAACTAGTAACAACGCACTACAAGTAATGCTAGTTACGTAATCAGATTACTTTTTTTTTACAAGTAACTACTAACGTAACGCATTACAAGTAACACTAGTTACATAATCAGATTACTTTTTTAAGTAACCAGTAACTTAACGCATTACTTTTAAATTTACAATAAAATATCTGAGATACTTCTTCAAATAAGTAATGGCAGTTGAGAAATGAATGAGAAAATGCAACGCAAAAGTAATGCATTACTTTACACAAAATGAAACTAAGTAACATAATTAGTTACTTTTTTAGGGAGTAATGCAATATTGTAATGAATTACTTTTAAAAGTAACTCTACCACTTTTCAACAGTCATTTTACCACAGTTAATGGGGGTTTTAATGTTGTAGAGTTCAATCAACCAACCACGATTTTCTTTTCTTTATTATTTTTGTCTTGTTTTTCAGTGCAAATATCTACAACATCCTTAAAGGGGTGATTAATTGAAGAATCAAACTGTACTTGACATTTACACATATGAGAGGTTACTATGAAAAAAAATCACTGCAAATTTCAGAGCTCAGAACTAACGCCCCCGTTTAAAATATGAATTATTCTTTTCTACTCTTCTGAATCGTCCAGATTTGAAACTGACGTCATGATTTTCCTCGACACGCCCCTTAATGTGCATCATCGACATATGTAATCAAGGAGGCGTGTCTGAACAACTCACGTCTGTCCATCAATCACACGAGCCATACTACTGTTAGCTAAAGAAATTAGTTCATCTTGGTGGCTGTTATTGTAAAAATGCAGATGCTCATTTCATATGCACAGATGTTAGCCAATCACAGCAGTGGGCGTTCCCATTGAAGTCTCACAGTAGACACGCCCCTTCTAACAGAGTGCTCAAATCAGAGTAGAAAATTACTGTTTATATCTAAATTATGACCATTTTTGATGAAGAAACCATACTAAGATCATAAGTGCACCTCAGGAAATATAAAATAATTTAAAAAAGGCATTTCATGACCCCTTTAAATGAACAAACTTTACTTGAGAAGCAAAATTACTTCAAGTCTTGTTTTCTTAAAAAGTGATCAAAATGAAGTTAGTTTATGCTTAAAACAAGAACGAATATCTGCCAATGGCTGAATTTATTTTTCTATCACTTCATTTTGATCACTTTTTAAGACTTAACATGTCCAGTCATTTAGCTTGATAAACAAAGTTTGTTGATTTAAGAATGTTTAAATGTTTGCAATGGAAAACAAGACAGACATACTGAGGAAAAACCTCAGAGTTTGGGACTCACAGGCCTCCGAGGATCTTGAGTGACTCCACACAGTTCAGTCCGTGATTGTCCGGGTCGCTCAGGTCCGTTTCTGTCCTGGCGAAGGAGAAGACGTCTCCCTGAACCTCCACACATCGGCCCTCCAGACCGGCCTTTTCATACAACACTGCCTGAGAGAGACAGAGCGATGAAGAAAATCATACTCTTCCTCAGCGTTTATGTCCTGTTTTCAGTGCAAATATCTTAAATCAAGAAATGAAGCTGTATCAAAATTAAGTAAGTTTAAGCGCAAAACAAGAACAAATATCTGTCAATGGAGTCAGAAAAATAAAATTAATTTAAAGGGAAAACAACATTATTTCTCTTCATTAGGAAGCATTTTTTCTTGTTTTAAGCGTAAAGTCACTTAATTTTGATACATTTTTCGGAAAACAAGATTTATATATTTTATTATATATTATATAATATATTCATTTTACATTATTATATAACATTTTCAATATAATACGAGATAATATATGTACATATATAACATAATATACATAATACAGATTGTTTATTGTGTTTGATTATCTAATTATTATATATACAATATAATATAAATTTTAGTGTATAATAAAATTTTTTAATTTAAAACATTTGTCATTTGTATTACATATATTATATTATTTTGTGGTTGTTAATCCGGCTGTTAATCCGGGGGGGGGGAATGAATGGAAAAGCAAAGTAAAAAAAAAAAATTTTAATACAAATTTATTTAAAAAAATTAATATTATATGAAAAGAATTTAACTCCGAAATTGCTAGTAAATTTCACAAATAATTACAAAGAAACAGCATGTAACTCATTGAATTAAACATGAAATTTTGAAGTAGAAAGACTGAAACTGTATTTCCTTGTAAAACATACTCCAATAATCTGAATTTTACTATGAAAAATTATTTTTACAGTGTACTTGAATCAAGAAACAAATATCTGCCATTGGAGTCAGAAAAATAAACGTGTTTTCCCTTTGAATTCAGTTGATTTTTCTGACTCCACTGGCAGATATTTGTTCTTGTTTTAAGCATAAACACGTAAATTTAATGCATTCATATATTCATATATTCAGTCATGGTGCATCTGCAGTAGATGTATGATGACTTAAGAACGTTTCAGTATTTGTACTGGAAAACAGGACAGAAAATACTGAGGAAGAACATCATTTTTTTCTAGTGAAGACACTGAAACTCACAAACCTTGACGGCGTTTGGCTTCTCGACCTTCAGAGCGCCCTGGAAAACAAGCACAGTTCTGGTGACACACTGCGTGATGACTGCAGACGGGTGAATAACGTTATGCTGTGAGCCGTACCATTCGCACAGGCCTCAGAGAGCCGACCGCAGGCGATGGGAAACCCCAGTCCTCCGGGAACGGATACTCTCCGGCCTCCAGAACCGCCAGCAGACCCTGGAAACCCGGATCACTGTAAACCAGCCAGCTGTGGAGCAGAGAGCTCAGCTGTCAATCATCCGTCACCTGATCATAACAGATCACTCATCTCATCAACCAGTCCCTCGGCTATTAGTCAAGTCAGGTGACTTTGAAGTGACTTCACTAGTTTTTGGCGGTACTATTTAACACCTCACTGACCAAAATCGGTCTAACCCTAACCCTAACCCTAACCCTAACCCTAACCCTAACCCTAACGATCGGGGAAGCAATGTTAAAAACACTAATGTTTGAATGGTTTTTTAAATATAAAATGTAGGTTTTGTTTAATGGACATTTTCATTCTCTGTGACTTGTTAAAAATGTTAATGTTTGCTTTTTTCCCTGAGGTTTTTACACTCACATAATCATGAAAACATAAAAACTTTCCAATTTAGTTTTAAAGACCATTTCACACACTCGCTGAAATGTTACAAATATTAAAGTTTGCTTGTTTTCCCGACGTTGTTCCACTTGCATGAACATAAAATTTATGAAAACTTTAAAAAAAACGTACAATTTTGTTTTTATAACCATTTTCCACACTCTCTGATGTAAAAAATGTTAATGTTTGCTTGTTTTTTATGAACTACTTACACTTCATACTTATAAAACCTAAGGTTTATGAAAACTGTTTTAATAAATTTAAAATTTAGTTTTTTTGAGGAACATTTTCCACTCTCTTTGACACGTTAAACTGTTAATGTTTGCTTGTTTTCCGCTTATCACAGAGTTTATAAAAACAAATTATATATATATATACTAGTCAACATTTGAAGTGGATCGAAACCTTTTATCAAAGTTGTCCTAAAATGCGTTCTTGTCTTAGGACAACTTTAATATATACTGTATATATATATATATATATATATATATATATATATATAATTATAGTGAGGTTTTTACACCTGAAGTGTAAAACAAACTAAAACTGTAAAACACATTAAAAATAATAACGTTTGCTTGTTTTGCTGAGGTGTTTCCACTTGCATAATCATAAAGTTTATGAAAACTTTAAAAAAATTTTGGGGACCATTTTCCACTCTCTCTGACATGTTTAAAAATATTAATGATTGCTTGTTTTCCTGGGATTTGTCCATTTACACAAAGTTTATAAAATAAATAAATAAATAAAGATTAAAAAATAAATAAATAAAATAAACAAATAAAAAAAATGTAAATTGAGTTATGACAATTTTCCACTCTCCGACATGTTAAAAATGTTCATGTGTCAGTTTTTTCCACTTGCATAAAAAGTCTATGAAACCTTAAAAAATAGTTTTTCATGACCATTTTCCAACAGTTCATCTGGCTTTCTTTGCATATGAAATGAGTAACTGCTCACATGAGCCTCATGTTTTCTGTCGTGTTCAGTAGTTTTTATCTGCTTCATCTTTCAACAGAATCTACAGACTGACTACACAAACAAACACAACTGACTTTTGTTCCATTAAATGGTATTTTGGTTTAAAATAAACAAATATGAATATGCTGTACTGTGAATATTATTGGTAGTTGTTGTTGTGTTCTGCTGGTTCACCTGGACATATGCTGCTGTAAATCATTCACCTCCACCCTCCTCAACAATCTGTGATTTTCTCTTTCTATTCCTGCTCACATTCCTGCCATAGCTTTCATCAGTCGTTCAGCTCTTTTCCTGATTATTCCTGTCTTTCCTCTGTATTTTTGTCACCCTCACTGTCCTGTTCTGCTGTCTCTGTTTATCATGCACACACACGAGACTTTCACATACTGTGGGCCTATAAAGTCTTTGGACACTTTTCAAACAAAACATTACAAAACAGAAACAATAGATCAAGTGTTTAAAATGAAGACAAGTATTGTCACTCTGTGCCACTTTAATAATTATTAGCATGCTATTTTCCCCTTTCTGTCTGTTATAAACACTACTGAGAGCATCAGAATGAGTTTTTGTGCTATAGTTTGAGTGCTGGATTATGTGGCTCTGATATTGTTTATATGGTTCAGAGTGACTAATGCTGTGACTCAAACGCTCTCATAAAGCATAACATACTCATGAATCATCAGGAATCCAGTCATTATGTTCTCACAACACTGGCCATGTACTGTACATACTGCATCTAAATTTGGTAGTCAGTTCACCTTTTAGTACTTAACTCTGCTCTGTATGTACACAGTTCAGTAATTTAAGGTGGCCAGATAATTTAAGAGCGTCGACCGCATTCTACAATCGAACTGACTTCCGAAAAAATCAGATAGTGGCAACCGCATTTACAGTGTTTACAGAACTGAACAACTAGTTAATGACATATTTAAAAGCGTAATGTAAGAAATCACAGGGAAGGAGGCATGTCTTGACCCAGGGTTGCCAGATATTGCTATAAAAAATGGCAAATAAGAACAAGGCCATAATGAACTTAAATCTTAAAGCATTACCTTGGAAATAAGCCAATTTTAGCTCAAAGATGCTTAACAAGCATCGCTTATAATAAGTGGACATGGCAACCCTTCAGTAGCGCCATCTGCGAAACAGCTTTCCAAACATGAACAAAATATGACAGCTCTTCCAACGGTGGTTTCGTTAAAATCTTTGGTCGCCTTGATATTACTTTGGTCAAAAATAACGGACACCAATTTTTGTGTCCGCGCACAACAGCGCAGACAGAACGAGTCCACTAGGTGGCACTGCGCATATGTCGAACTCGTCCGTTCGTGCTTGTCCGTGATTGAGTAGACTTTGAAAGCTGTGCGCGAGACAGAGCAGAACGCGTAAAAAGTAGTATACCCAGGCCCCTTACGAAAAAGTTTATTCATTAGTATACTTCTTTTAAACTAAAAATAGGAAAGTAAACTTTCAGTCTACTTTTTATGTACTTCTCAGAAATATACTTAAAATTACATTTAAGTATACTTGACTTATACTTAGAAAAAGTCTAAATATATTTGAGCTATAGCTACTTGTGCTCCGGGAATCCATGTTTTCATTGTTGTACGGTAGGGGGCGCTATTACACATCTTCTGTACAGAAACAAGCCAAGAAGAAACCGAAATAACAGATGCTTCCACATGTAATGTCACACGATCAGACATAAAACAGCATCAAAACTGTGTAACGTTATGAAATAAACTGTCGACCAATGAAGAGGTAATGACTGTCAAGCTTTGGGGTGTTTGAATTCATTCTGAATCCAATTCATTGTCTTTTTTCAACTTTTTGTTAAAAATGTTGTTTATTTTTTTATTTTTTTATTTATGAAACTTACCCACATTCAAGTGTTTAAAAAAAAGAATGCATGAAGCTAGAATAAAATGTTTTTGTTTACAAGCAAATACCCCGTTCTTTCTTTTGACGTTTGTATGTTCAGATAGCCTATTCATATAACAAAATATATACAAATGAATACCTAAATAGGGACATAGTAGTATACTTAAAGTATGATCTAAAGTTCACTTAAAGAAAACTTACAAGTATACTTGCAGAATAAAACTACTAAACTAGTAGTTTACTGAGACTATACTTCAAAGTGTACTAAAAATGCTACTACAAGTATTTAATTAGTAAACTATCAGTATACCTATAAGTTCACTTTTAGTATAGTTGCACTACAAGCTAAAAATATTGATGTAAACTAGTTGTGTACTCAAAGTTTACTACTGTTATACTTAAAGAATACTTAAAAGTATACTTTTATATACTAGAAAGTGGGCCAATTTAGTCCCAAGGAGTATTGAAATAGTACACTTACAAGTATACTACTAGTACACTGATATTTGTATACTTACTACATAAAGTATACTTAAAAATATACTTGAACTTTACTTAAGTATACTTACTAAAATAAACTTGAAGTATACTACTTTTTGGTAAGGGAAAGGATGTGTGCTTCATTCCAGTCCAAAAGATCTTAGTGAAGCTGACTGAGCCATCACCTCCGAGGCGTGCGAGCAGCACTAGAGATATTTTTCACCTCTCAGCTGAGGTGATGGACTATATAGAAAGGGAGCACGATCAGTTTCTGATGTTTCAGTAGTCATCGGATACAGATAAAAGCAGCATGATATCAAAGTGTATGAGAACGTAAATTTCCACATCTAACAACATTTGTGTTGTTATGCACAATGTAGAATATACACTGCATTGTATGAATCTTTTCCATCCAATTTTTTAAAAAGTGTAAAATTGTATACTTAAAAGTATACATTTATATACTAGAAAGTGGGCCAATTTAGTCCCAAAGAGTATTGAAATAGAACACTTACAAGTATACTACTAGTACACTGATATTTGTATACTTGCTACATAAAGTATACTTAAAAATATACTTGAACTTTACTTAAGTATGCTTAATAAAATAAACTTGAAGTATACTTCTTTTTGGTAAGGGGCCTCAAGATGCTGTTTTATGCAGACCATCCGCATGGACACAAAAATTGGGCTGCACATGGACAGTGTGCGTGGAAGTCTGTGGACATTTCTGATGTGGAAAATTGCATCAGGCGGACCTTCGCGGAACGTGGACGGCCGAAGTACACTCTGGGCTGTGAGTTTTGATTCATGTTCAGCATGTTGCTGTTTTGACTGATTTTTGCGTTGGTTGCTTTGATTGATTGGTTATTTTGATTGATTTTTAGTAAATTTCTTTTTTTGGCTCCAAAACAGAAAGTGAATCATAACACATTTTTTGTAAGTACTCAGTAAAGATATGCATGCCAAGAGCTTCACTTTGACAGAATAAAACTACTAAACTAGTAGTTTACTGAGACTATACTTCAATGTATTAAAAATGCTACAAGTATTTAATTAGTAAATTATTAGTATACCTACAAGTTCACTTTTAGTATAGTTGCAGTACAAACTTAAAAACATAGATGTAAACTAGTTGTGTACTCAAAGTTTACTACTGTTATACTTAAAGTATACTTAAAAGTATACATTTATATACTAGAAAGTGGGCCAATTTAGTCCCAAAGAGTATTGAAATAGAACACTTACAAGTATACTACTAGTACACTGATATTTGTATACTTGCTACATAAAGTATACTTAAAAATATACTTGAACTTTACTTAAGTATGCTTAATAAAATAAACTTGAAGTATACTTCTTTTTGGTAAGGGGCCTCAAGATGCTGTTTTATGCAGACCATCCGCATGGACACAAAAATTGGGCTGCACATGGACAGTGTGCGTGGAAGTCTGTGGACATTTCTGATGTGGAAAATTGCATCAGGCGGACCTTCGCGGAACGTGGACGGCCGAAGTACACTCTGGGCTGTGAGTTTTGATTCATGTTCAGCATGTTGCTGTTTTGACTGATTTTTGCGTTGGTTGCTTTGATTGATTGGTTATTTTGGTTGATTTTTAGTACATTTCTTTTTTTGGCTCCAAAACAGAAAGTGAATCATAACACATTTTTTGTAAGTACTCAGTAAAGATATGCATGCCAAGAGCTTCACTTTGACAACACACACCCAACAACAGCGTCCAAACACACACCCCAGTAAACGCTCAAGGTCTAAGCAGAACTTACAGACCACTGTGGACTTTGATGGAGCCGGTGCTCTGAGGACGGCTAAAACTGCCCACTTCCTCTGTGTCATCCACATACTCAGAGCTTCTGCCTCTGCCAGCAGGCTCGGTGAACAGCTCTATCCGGGGCGGAGTGTAGTCCTGCAGACACATACAGGAAAACACAGCGGTCACTCCCATCTCTTCTGACCTTCAGAATGCGGTTATTGTGTTCAAAACAATCCTTTCAAGAAGGTCACTTACTCTGACAGCCAGTCGAATTGAGCCAATGACCACAGGGGCAGATATTTCTTCACCCTCTTCTGCCCATTGATTGGGCAGTTCAGTAACTCCTTCCTCTTCCAGAGCGATGCATCGTCCCTCAAATCCCGGTTTCTCATATAATATCCAGCTATGAGAGGCCAAAATGCACAGTTAAATCTAATCAACTGAAAGGCCCAGTATTTGTTCTCCATAGATGCCACTTACCATCCTCTGACCACTTTAATAGATATGACACTGGACAGTTGCATGTGTGTGGCATCAGGTTGATCCCTGTAGAACTCAAAGGACTGACCGCTGAACTGATGGTGCTCAAATATCACAATCTGACAGCCACAAAACATCAAATTAGGGCCCAAGAAGTCACATATTTTTACTCACATATTTAAAGCATAAATAAAATGTTACGCAAATATAGCAGGTTTCCATATCTGAAATTCTCTGTTAGGTCACGAGTTTGAAATTCTGGCAAACCTTTCCAGGACGCCGGTGGATTCCACGAGCAGCTGTAATCTGAAAGACAAAACGCTGTGGTTATAAGAGTAATGCCGGTAAGTGTTTTGCAAATGTTTCATAATATTTAACCAAGCAGACAAACAAGTTTCAAAGATAACCCAAAGATTTTACCCTGTCAACATGTTAAAACTTCAAATCTCTCACATTTGCCACATACCAATATGGACAGGCATTAATAACAAGCAGGCATGCAGAGCAACTGCAGCTATGAACAAATTCATATTTAGCATTTACAAAGAAAATACGCATTGGTTATTGACTCATACATTTGGTAGTTCTCTCTGAGGTTTAGCTTGAGGGATTTGAGCCGCTGGAACTACAGGTGCTGGTGGAACCGTAACTTCTGGGATCTTCCCATCAGCTACGTCAACAGCCTTATTCAGATCCACTAGAGCAGGTATTGAGGCACTTTCTCTAGCCACCTAACCAGCACACACAAATATATACACACAGAACAACACTATTGTGAAACATCACTTAGCACTAGCTTAGGATATGAACGTATGCAAGTATGTGTTGTTGCTGTGGTCAGTGTGATGAATGAGGGATGGCTGACCAGTGGGTTGATCTTATTTGATGGTTGAGCGTTTTCAGGTTCCTTTGGAAGAAATTTCTCCAGGAAACTAGGCAACTTGATGTCATCAAAGGAAGGACATGGTGGAGGAGCATTAGCATCTACTGTAGTTGTTTTCAGGGTCGGTCCATCAGGTCGCAGAACAACATCAGAACCAGTCTGGGTACCGTTGAGAAGCAGTGATGCATTAGTGTCTGTAAACATAGTGACTGTGGGGTCTCTCTGAGCTGTTTTGAGATCAGGTGTCATAGCAGGTCCATCATCCTTGATATGTTTTAGAACATCCTGGGAACCGGACTGGGTATAACTAGATGTTAGAGGTGTATTAGTGTCTGTTAACGTGGTGATTGAAGTGTCTAATGAAGTTATTTTCAAGTCAGGTGTCATTGTAGGTCCATCATCTGTAGTAGGTTTCAGTACAACCTGGGAATTAGTCTGGGAACCATTGGGAGGAGTAGAAGCATTAAGGTCAGGTGTCATGGCAAGTCCATCATCCTGGGAACCAGACTGGGTACAACTAGGTGGAGGAGCATTAGTATCTGTTAACATGGTGATTGGAGGGTCTGCTGAAGTTGTTTTCAAGTCAGGTGCCAGGGTAGGTCCAATATCTTTCATATGTTTCAGCACAACTTGAGAACTAGTCTGGGAACCATCGGGAGGAGAAGGAGCATTAGTGTCTGTAAACATAGTGACTGTGGGGTCTCTCGGAGCTGTTTTGAGGTCAGGTGCCACAGCAGGTCCATGATCCTGGGAACCAGATTTGGTACAACTAGGTGGAGGAGCATTAGTGTCTGTTAACATGGTGACTGGAGGGTCAAATGAAGTTGTTTTCAAGTCAGGTGTCAGGGTAGGTCCATCATATTTTGTTTGTTTCAACAGAACCTGGGAACTGGTCTGGGAACCATTGGGAGGATTAGGAGCATTAGTGTCTGTAAACATGGAAACTGAAGGGTCTGCTGAAGTTGCTTTCAAGTCAGGCGCCAGGGTAGGTCCATCATCTTTCGTAGGTTTCGGTACAACCTGGGAACTAGTTTGGGTACCACTAGGAGGAAAAGGAGCATTAGAGTCTGTTAAAAGAGTGACTGTGGGGTCTCTTGAAGTTGCTTTGAGGTCAGGTGTCATGGCAGGCCCAATGTCCGTTTTAGGTTTTAGAATAACATGAGAACCAGACGGTGTATCGCGGCTGTTATTCTTAGCTAGGGTTTCCTCTACTGGGACCAATTTGGGTGGTTCTGTAGTTGGGGCTAGCTGTGATTGTGGAGGTGCTGTAGACCCAGAACCATCGCTGGGTGATAACAGCCCACCTGAAGGACACTCAGTGGGGCTTAAAAACTCCATTCGTCTCCCTTTGCTGGGGCTGCGTAGAATGCTGACAATAGAGCACCTCTCCAAACGAGACTTTGCCTTCAGTGGTTCTGTTGTATTTTCATCTGATCCCTCCTCTTTTTCTTCCTCTTCCGTTTCAGACTCCTTCCTTGCTCTCTGGAAGATCAGGGACCTCGTGAGGATGCTCTCTCGCTTAGGTTTGATCTCCACCTCCTTGACTTCTGCTGCTTTTGATTTTGAACTGGGAGGCAAATCCAAAATGAATTTCCTCCTACGCCTCAAGCCATGCTGGAACTCCTCCGGATCAAAGGGTTTCTCAAAGCGGTCTTCTTTGATGGCAGGCATGGCAAATGGAGGTGCTTGCAGGCGATGTTTGTTGTGTTTGCGTAGAGGAAGATTGAATGGCATCGCTAGCCTTTTCACATTTGCAATGAAGTCATCTGGGTCAAACTCTCCCGATGTGTTCAGGAGGTTGGTCTCACTCACAGAGGAGCTAAGCTTGGGTTCTGAAATCAACAGCTTCTTCCTTATAGGACGTCTGTGATCCACATCAAGCCAGCTAGATGGAGAGTCCCTGCTCTGGGAGGAGCTGCCTGGCACAGCGGGGATTTCTGGAAGGAGAAAGGGTTTGAGGATGAATTCCTTTTTTCTTGTGGATGGAGTCGTAGATTTACTGGAGATCTTCTCTTTAGCTGAGACTTCAGGACCTGAGGGGTTTTCTGGTGAAGGTGTGGCCTTCCTACTGTCATAGTCTGGTGGTGATATTGTATTTTCTTTGGATGAAGGAAGTGAAGTTATATTATCTCTATTGATAGAGGTTAGCGGGAAAGAGGATGACGCTGGTCGTGCTGTGGTCCTCTCATTTTTAGTAGTGATATCAATGGAGATTGGTGGATTGGTTGAAGCTGGTTGAGGTGCAGCATTTTCTGGTGGTGTGGTCTTTTCATCACCTGAGCCTGATAATGTGGAGGTTGTCTCAATAGTTGGTGCTGGTAGAGGTTTGGCTTTTTTATTGGCTAATGCTGTTGGAAGCGTGGTCTTTTCATTAGCTAGGCCAGGCAAAGTGGACATTGTCTCGTTAGTTGAGGCTGGTGGAGGTGTGGTTCTCTCATTGGTTGAGTCTAATGAAGATGTAGTTTTTTCATCAGTTGAGGCTGGTGGAGGTGTGGTTCTCTCATTGGTTGAGTCTAATGAAGATGTAGTTTTTTCATCAGTTGAGGCTGGTGGAGGTTTGTTCTTGTCATCATTGGAGCCTAATGTAGCAGAGATTGTCTCAGTGGATGATGCTGGTGGAGGTGCAGTCTTTTTCTTGGAGGTTGTCTCATTGGTTGAGGCTTGTAGAGATATGGTCTCTTCATTAGTTGTCCTTTTATTAGCTGAATCTGATGTAGTTGTGTTCTTTTCATTAGTTAAGGCTGTTGGAGGCATAGTCTTATCATTAGCTGGGTCAGGCAAAGCAGAGATTGTCTCATTGATTGAGGCTGGTGGAGGTTTGTTTTTGTCATCACTGGAGCCTAATGTAGCAGAGATTGTCTCAGTGGATGATGCTGGTGGGGGTGCAGTCTTTTTCTTGGAGGTTGTCTCATTGGTTGAGGCTTGTGGAGATATGGTCTCTTCATTAGTTGTCCTTTTATTAGCTGAATCTGATGTAGTTGTGTTCTTTTCATTAGTTAAGGCTGTTGGAGGCATAGTCTTATCATTAGCTGGGTCGGGCAAAGCGGAGATTGTCTCGTTAGTTGAGGCTGGTGGAGGTGTGGTTCTCTCATTGGTTGAGTCTAATGAAGATGTAGTTTTTTCATCAGTTGAGGCTGGTGGAGGTTTGTTTTTGTCATCACTGGAGCTTAATGTAGCAGAGATTGTCTCAGTGGTTGATGCTGGTGGAGGTGTAGTCTTTTCTTTAGGTGAGGCAGGCAAAGTGGAGGTTGTGTCATTGGTTGAGGCTTGTGGAGATATGGTCTTTTTATTAGTTGTCTTTCTGTTAGTTGACTCTGATTGAGTTGTGTTCTTTTCATTAGCTGAGGCTGGTGGAGGTTTGTTCTTGTCATCACTGGAGACTAATGAAGTGGAGATTGTTTCAATGGTTGATGTTGATGGAGGTTTGTTCTTGTAATCATCTATACCTAATGAAGTGGAGGGAGACCTAACGGTTAATGAGGCAGATGGTGTGGTTTGTTCATTAGCTGATCCTGATAATGTGTAGGTTGTCTCAATGGTTGGTACTGGTAGAGGCGTGGCTTTTTCAATGGCTGATGCTGTTGGAGGTGTAGTCTTTTCAATGGCTGATGCTGTTGGAGGTGTAGTCTTTTCATTGTCTGATGTTCTAGGAGGCGTGGTCTTTACAATAGCTGATGCTGTTGGAGACGTGGTCTTTTCATTAGCTGATGCTGTTGGAGGTGTAGTCTTTTCAATGGCTGATGCTATTGGAGGTGTAGTCTTTTCATTGGCTGATGTTCTTGGAGGCGTGGTCTTTTCAATAGCTGATGCTGTTGGAAGCATGGTCTTTTCATTAGCTGATGCTGTTGGAGGTGTAGTCTTTTCATTGGCTGAAGCTGTTGGAGGTGTAGTCTTTTCATTGGCTGATGCTGTTGGAGGTGTAGTCTTTTCAATGTCTGATGCTATTGGAGGTGTAGTCTTTTCAATGGCTGATGCTGTTGGAGGTGTAGTCTTTTTAATGGCTGATGCTATTGGAGGTGTAGTCTTTTCAATGGCTGATGCTATTGGAGGTGTAGTCTTTTCATTGGCTGATGCTGTTGGAGGCGTGGTCTGTTCATTAGCTGATGCTCTTGGAGGCATGGTCTTTTCATTAGTTGGGGCAGGCAAAACTGAGATTGTCTCATCAGTTGAGGCTGGTGGAGGTTTGTTTTTGTCATCATTGGAGCCTGATGTAGCAGATATCGTCTCAGTGGTTGATGCTGATAAACCTGTAGTCTTTTCTTTAGTTGAGGCAGGCAAAGTGGAGGTTTTCTCATTGGTTGAGGCTTGTGGAGATGTGTTTTTTTCGATAGTTGTTGGTTTTTCAGGAGTGTCTATTACATTGGTAGAGGCTGGTGGAGGAGTGGTCTTTTCATTATTTGTTTTTTTATTAGCCGAGTTTGACAAGGTTGTGTTCTTGTTATCACTGAAAGCTGTATCATCTTTTAAGGCTGGTTTAGCGGTGACCTGGCCAGATTGCTCGGTGGATGCTTCAATGACTTTGGATATCAAGGAAGTGGGCTTCTTTTTTGCTGAACTCAGAGGTAGATTGTCATTATTGGATGGTATTTCAGGTAAGGTATTTTCAAGGCTAGAGCCAAGTGTATTTTCTCCAGACTGTTTAAGAGAATCAGAAACCTGATCTTCTGCCTGTACAGAGTGTATATCTCCATTTATTATGGATGTAATTTCTGTGCTGGTGATTTTACTCTGGGTTTCTTTGGTGCCTCCCTTTTTAATATCAGTGCTGGGCTGTTGTAAATCCCTTTTATTAGACACTGCCAGTGTTTTCTGTTCTTCTCCGCTCTCTGATTGGTTTTGTAGGGGTGGCCCATCTCTTTTGGGACCGCCTCCCTCTCTAGGTGGAATTTGAGGTGAAATTATGGCGTCCATATGGTTATTTTGGTCTTTGACCAGTGCAGGGTTTGGTGTTGCCGGTGTCCTACTTGTAGTAGTGGCGTTTTCTTTAGTCTGATCAGACAATTCAGAGATTATCTCTGGAGTCTGAGTCTCTTTACCCTCACTGGTTGGCATAATTGTTGTGTCTTCTTGTTTCACAGCTGAGGTGTCCTTTGATTTACCGTGTTTAGTCGTCTTTGTTGTAATTCCTTCTTCTACATTCTGCTTGGTTGGCTTTGATGTACTGACTTCAGTACTATGTTTGTGTGTCTCAGATGTTTCTGTAAAAAGGTTGTTTTCCTCATTCTGATTGGTAGTCTCAGCCAAACGGTCTTTTTCTTGACTCTTTTGGTTTGTCTCTGATGGCCTTTGTACCAATTTCGGGTCACTTTCAGTGGTGTTTTCTGCTTTTTTCTCAGGTAAGACCAGCGTATCCGTCTCACTCCCTCTGTTTCGCATGGCATCTTTCCTGGAGGCTGCAGCGCTGTTATTTGCTGGCTCAAAGCAGTCTTTAGAGTTGGCCTCATTCAGGTCCTCTGGGGACGGTGGTTTCTCTTCTTTTGTCACAGATGGATCTGGTTTCCCTGACTCTCCAAACAATGTGTTTACAATCACGTCTCTGTTCCCCTGCCCCTGTCTTTCTGAGCGCTCATGAACAGGCTGCTTTTTGTTGATGTTTCTCGGTTTCTCTTCCATTTTTGAGTCAATCTCTGTCCGTTCTGTCTTCTCTTCATTTGAACCATGCTGCTTCTCATCCTTACTTTTCATTTCTTTAGGAAATTTTGTGTCCGCATGTGGAGAGTCAGATTTTTCCTTTGTGCTTTGCATAATTTCTGCTGCTTTCTCCAACCTTGGAGGAACTTTAGGTGTTTTGCTTACGGCCTCCCAAGCAGAGTTGGGTCTTTCTTTATCAGAATACTGCTCTGTGGTCTTTACAATGTCTACAAGAGGTTTGTCCTTGACCTCCTGTTTACCCTGACCCATTTCTTGTTTGGTGGGGCTCAGCGGATCTTTGCCTCGACGCTTTTTAGATCGCGAGCTGGTCCGGTTTGGAGATTTCACCTGCGGTGTCTCATCAGTAAGTGACGAAACCACTGGCAAAGAATCCAGCTCTTTATTCCCAATGATTGAGTCACTTGTGCTCTCTGACAATACAGGTGTGCTTTGTGTTGCATTGTAGGATTTGGAGTCTGTTTGATCGATGTTTAAATGAGGTTTGCATTTAACCTTTGGGTCTCTGCTAGTATCTATCTTTGCTGTAGATTTTTCAAAACGTCCGGAACAAGATATTTCAGCCGTTTTTGAACGTCCTTCGTTCAGCGTACGACCAGACGGCAACGTCAGCTTCTCTTCTCCCCTCCGTCCTGCATTAAAATTCATCACCCTCTCTTTAACTGATTGGTTTGGAGGTGCGGAACTGGACCGCGTTCCGGCACGTTCTGTGAAAAGAAGACTGGCCACATTTCGAGCTGGAGAAATATCCAGGTGACGTAGGTTTGTGGAGCTGCTAACTGCATTGGTGGCTCCTCTCTCAAACAGACTGATCTTGTCTGCGATTCGGCCCTTGGATTTCACATTGGTGCCGTCCACTCTGTCCTCTGGAAATCTGTAAAATAACAAAGAATAAAGGTCAAAACTGGTTTGAATATCAAGTTCACACTATTCATATTAGCATCCACTTCCTTCATTAGCTGTTGACTCATTGTCTTTCTTTCCTCTTTCTCTGCTCTTCCTTGTTTGTTCTCTTCAGTTCTTTCTCTGCTTGAAGCAAGCCACTAATCCATTAAGAAACTGACTTCCCCTTCTTCGTTTGCGTTTTCTGGAAAAACGCTTTTATTGAAAGTGACCAACACGTGATGCAAGATAAAATTTCAAAAGCTGCACAACAAAATTACAAGCTAATTCACCCTCGTCACTTACTCTTGGTGCTCTTTTCCCTTTGAAAGTGAATGAGAGATGACTGTTAAGCTCCAAAAAGCAAGAAAAGTATAAAAATGCATCATAAAAGTTATGACTCTTGCGCAATCTACTTAAGTAATATATTGTTGTGTGAAGGGAAAGCCATCGGCAAATAACTTAGATTATCATAAAAGCACTGCAAAAAACTATTTTCTTGCTTAGTATTTTTGTCTTGTTTTCTAGCATAAATATCTAAACGTTTTTGAATCAAGATGCATTTACTTGACTAGTAAAATGACTTAAGATATTAAATCTCGTTTTCTAAAAAAAAAAGTATCACAATTTTGTTAGTTTTTGCTTAAAACAAGCAAAAATATCTGCCAATGGGGTGAGAAAAATAATCTTAATTCAAAGGCTAAACAATATTATTTTTCTTGCCTCATTGGCAGATATTTTTGCTCGTTTTAAGCAAAAACTAACACAAAAATATCTGCCAATGGGGTGAGAAAAATAATCTTAATTCAAAGGCTAAACAATATTATTTTTCTTGCCTCATTGGCAGATATTTTTGCTCGTTTTAAGCAAAAACTAACAAATTTTTTTTTTTATCATTTTTTGCAGTGTGGGATGCATTTTAGTTTGTTTCTCACCCAGAACTAACATTATGACTGGAATATAGTGCAAGAGTCATAGTTATGCGTTTTTGGAATTTGACATTGCAGGGTTTCTGCAAGTTTATGAAGACAAATTTAAGACTTAAGGTTATAATTAAGGAATAAATTAAAGGAAACACAATGTATGATATCATACTTACATATGTAGTTTTTTGAGAAATGTATCAAAATAGGGTGAATTTATGATAAAGGACAAATATCTGACCACAAGCGCAGAAAAATCAACATAATTCAAAGGGAAAACGAGTTTTAATTCCCCATTGACAGATATTTATTCTTGTTTTAGGCATAAACTCGCTTAATTTTGTTCAATTTCTCAAAAAAACAACAACAACAACAGGACTTCATTTCTTCACTTTGAATTTCAAGTAAATCTATCTGGATTTAAGGTTGTTTAGATATTTGTACTGGAAAACAAAACAAAAATACTGACATTTGCAACGCATGCAACATTTAATGCAACGTTAAGACTTTTTCAGACCTGCAGAAACCGTGCATTAAAAATCACTTTCGCTGAATGGAAAAGAACATCTTGAATATACTTCAAAATATCTCCTTCCGGTTTTTAGGC
Organism: Sinocyclocheilus rhinocerous; assembly: GCF_001515625.1. Classification (NCBI taxonomy): domain Eukaryota; kingdom Metazoa; phylum Chordata; class Actinopteri; order Cypriniformes; family Cyprinidae; genus Sinocyclocheilus; species Sinocyclocheilus rhinocerous. Next base: position 40,215 of record NW_015644341.1, read on the forward strand.
GAACTGTTCCTTTAAGAGCTGCTGGTGGATACAGTAGAAAAACGCAAGCCTGACATCTAGAAAAACTGGCATTTAACTATGTAAACACTTAATTGTTATGAAAATGCCTCTTTTCAATGCAGGGAGCTGTTGGAACCAGATCAGGAACATTAACCAACAGGTTTTAATCTATGACTTTACAGCCCAGAGGAATGACAACTACCTGATAATGACCTAGTAAGAGAGCATATTTCACAACATGACACATGATGTTTTCTCCTGATAATCTTCAAGAAAGATTTCCCACGTTTAGATGAAGCACATTCAACTTCGATTACAGAAACGTTTGCTTTGAAACACTGAAAAAATTATTTTCTCACTTAGTATTTTTGTCGTGTTTTCTAGTATAAATATCTAAAAATTCTTGAATCAAGATGCATTTACTGGACAAGTAAAATGACTATGTCTTGCTTTAAGAAAAAAACTACATTTTGTTAGTTTTTGCTTAAAACAAGCAAAAATATCTGCCAATGGGGTAAGAAAAATAACCTTGTTTAGCCTTTGATTTAAGATTATTTTTCTTGCCCCATTGGCAGATATTTTTGCTTGTTTTAAAACAAAATATTTATCTTTTTTTTTCAGAAAACAAGACTTATTATCTTAAGTCATTCTACTTGTCAAGTAAATCTTGATTCAAGAACGTTTAGACATTTATACTAGAAAACGATAGAAAAATACTAAGAAAATAATTTTTTTGCAGTGTATTTCTCAATGATGTTTTGTCCTGCTAGATCTCCCACGACTTAAATTCAAGCCCAAACAGCAACTTTAGCTTTAAAAAGCCCACAAATCCGAGAATTGTGTTTGTTATTCCTGTAAGCACAGCTACGAACAGGTTAAACAGGTATAATTCACCTGGCTCTTTCATCAAATCTTGGCTGTTTGGTGTCTTTAAAAGTCACATTTTGATCTTCCTTTTGCTCCTCCGAGGCGACCACCACCTTTTTGGCGAAGACCACCTCGCTGTGAGACACTTTGATGCTCCTGCGTTTGGATTCGGCGCTCTCCGTCAGCCTCACCACTCGTTCCTCGTCCATATCTGTATAAACCAGCGCCGCTTGGACGAGCGAATCCGAATCCGCGTCTTCGCTCAGGTGCGCTTGGGCCCATTCTGCTTGGAAGACATCCTCACGGTTACCTGAGTCTGGCGCTTCTGCTCCAGAGGCTCCTGGAAGGCTGTGTGCTGCCTCCTCGAAAGCTGAGTCAGCGCATGCTTTCCGCGGGCCGCTCGTCAAACTGGTTGCTTCAGGGCTTACAGGTTGGGGATTGGTTGGGGATTTAGCTCCGCCCCCATCCCCGTGAGAGCTCCGCCTCCTCCTGCCAGATCTCCTCCGGCCCATTTGTTCAAAGAGTTCAGGTGGCCTTCTCCTCTCAAGCGACCGACTGCGTTCGAGTCTCAGATGTTTGGCATTCCGGTCGAGGGTTGGGCTCGCCTCTGCGGGATCCGTCTCGTCTGCTCTGGTTTCTCCGTGGTCCTCCTCTTGCTGTGTTTGGGACGTGGGATCATCTCTGCCCCAACCCCACGACAGCCAGCTCCCGATGCGACTCAACACCCCTGGGCTGCGCTCCTGTGGACTCTCAGCCTGCAAACAAACACATGCCAGTCACTGAGAGTCTGATCTGTAACACTCACTAGGGGGCAGAAATGAAGGGGTGAATATTTGACTTCCAGGGGCTTTTTTTTTTTTTCAACCTTTGTGCGGGCCGTTTTTATGCATACACTCCAAAAAATTATTTTCTTACTTAGTATTTTTGTCTTGTTTTCTAGTATAAATATCTAAACATTCTTGAATCAAGATGCATTTATTTTGCAAGTAAAATGACTTAAAAGGTGACATATCATGAAAATCTGACTTTTCCAGGTTTTAAGTGCTATAATCATGTGTATAATCAACCAAGGAAAGGTGAAAAAGATTAACCCAGATGTGTTTAGCAGGTCTGAGCTGTAAAGGCGCAGCTCTATTCTGGAAAAGGGGGCGGGGAGCAGCAGCTCATTTGCATTTAAAGAGACAGGCCCAAAAAACAGCATGTTTCTGCTTCCACTCAAAATAGGCATTTTCAAAATGATATAATAAATGATCTGTGGAGTATTTTGAGCTGAAACTTCACAGACACATTCTGGGGACACCAGAGACTTATATTACATATTGTAAAAAGGGGAATAATATGTCTCCTTTAAGATATTATGACTTGTTTTATGAAAAAATGATCAAACTTTTGTTAGTTTTGCTTAAAACAAGCAAAAATATCTGCCAATGCGGCAAGAAGAATAATCTTATTTAGCCTTTGATTTAAGATTATTTTTCTTTCCTCATTGGCGGATATTTTTGCTTCTTTTAAGCAAAAACTAACAAAATTGTGATACTTTTTTTAGAAAACAAAACTTAATATCTTAACTTAAGTAAATGCATCTTGATTCAAGAATGTTTAGATATTTATACTAGAAAACAAGACAAAAATACTAAGCAAGAAAATAATTTTTTGCATTGAATACTTCACCAGAGACCGCTACATCAACAAAAAAAAACATAATTGTCTTGATATGGTAATAATGATTATCTAATGCCAATTAATAGCAAGTTTTTCGTGGGGAAAACATCTCATATTCTGGCTACAGATGAAACAAGCTAAGAAACTTTGAGTTAATGGGTTACACTGAAATTTTTAGGTTAAGAAATTCAAAGTTTAAGCGAGCAGAACTGTCGAATTTTTACTTTGTACTAATAAGTTAATTTAATAAGTTAATTCTGATGTAACTGCATTAAATACGGCACTACAGAACAATTTAATATAAAATAATAGTGCTTTAAATACTTTGGTTGGTCCAAGAAAAATTGATGCACTTAAATTTTTGTTATCTAAAAGAATTTAAATAGCAAACGTCTATCCTTGTATTGTTTAACTGGTAAATATTGATATTGGATTTAGGAAGAAATTAGTGATGCAATACTTTTTAGAGCGAGTAATTAGTACAGTAATCTGATTATACTGTTCAAGATGTAATTAGTAGCTAATAATTAATCACTTTTTAAAGTAACTTACCCAACACTGATTGTAGTGATGAGCGCTGCTTCGTGAAGCTTCGAAACTTTTGTGAATCGTTTGTTTCGAATCATTGATTGATTCAGTAAACGAGGCTTCGTTACATCACAACTGTTTTTTTAGAATGTTTAGAAGTTGGTTTATTTAAACTAGCTTTTACCTGATCTTGAAACACTTTTATAAATTTGTTTGTAAAATTAATAAAAGAACACATACAGACACTTCATATGTAATGTTATTTGTTGAATTGTTAATCGCATTTACAGTTTTTCTCGATTGCTTAAACACTATAACCAGGCTTTTGAACTAAAATTTCAAAACCATAACGCCATTTATCAAAAAGCACACCCATTTCTCTAAACTATAAACACTATTCCCCTTTTTGACACATGAATCAGATTTGTTGAACTGTCACTGCAAAACTCTACACACAAATCCCTTCATTTCTCATTGCCTAGACCATGTTGTCATTTAGAAAGCACTAGCATTCAATATTGTTCACTCAAGTCAGCATAGCTTGAGCTCAATTAGCACACAGTTACCCACGTGGAAACACTAAGAGTCAAAATTTATCACACACCAATCAGAACCTAGTTTGACTTTTTGTCTAATAAACTTTAGCAAAGTGTTCCAGAGAGTTCTCTCTCTCTCTCTCTCTCAGTCCAGAAGTCTGAGAGAACATTCGGTGATTTGAACCTAAACACTTCATTAAAAACGCAGCAAAAGATTCTAAAGTATTTCTAGGTTGTTATCAAATGACATTCTATAGAATCTCACACAGTCATTATTCATCAGAACTCTTGAGAGAAACTCACGGTCCGGTTCGGCGAGCGAAACGCCCAGAGAAGCGCGTCTTTGGCGAACTGATCCAGCCCTGCGGCTCAGAGACGCTCCGGATCGATAGAAGCGATCAGATCATTCAAGAGCGCGAGCGGTCATTATTAGTGCGCTGCAGGACGCGCGCGGAGAGACGCATGCATGCAGTGAAGAAGAAGGAGGCAGAGCTGGATTGGGTTTCAGAGGATCAGATGAACCGAGTCCAACACAAAGAACAAGAGCTCATTCAGAGAGCCCTTCAGACGCGTTTCTGAGCTCACAAAGCGAATTTATACACATGCATATCACAACAGAATGATGCACAGAGCTGGCGTCATTTGAGCACACATCCGCGATTGTTCAAATACAACATTAACTCTTTCTTGAATGCTCTTTTCATTATTATGCATGCTTTGTTTAGATTCATTTGCAAAAGTGCAAAAAACACTTGTAAAACAATGTTTAAAAGTAAAAAAAAAATTTTTTTTTTTCAAAGAACCCTGTTCTAAAGAACATAAAAGTTAGGACAAAACGTTCCTAAGGCAATGTTCTTAAAACCATTCTTTATATTTGATGTACGTTCTCATAATGTTGAGAGAAAGCATTAATAACATTCTCAAAATTCTTGATGAACGTTCCAGGAAACGTTTGCTGTAACCTTTAAACAACGTTCTAATCATGAAAGAAAACTAGAGGCTACATTGTAACATTCTTAGAAGAAACATTTATATATTTTGGGTGAAAAAGTTAATAGAAACGTTTTTATAAGCTTTAAAATAATGTAATCACGACAAGAAAACTGGACATTTTAATGCTCTTAAAATATTTAAAATAAACATTCAAATAATGTTATATTTAAGGTAAAAAATAAAGTTAGTAGAACGTTGTAAAGAAACATTTTTGCAACCTTTAAATAACATTCCAGTCACAATTAATACATTTTAGTGTTCAGTACAAATAAGTGTTTATTTAAGGTAAAAAATGTAGTAGATAAATACTAAGTATAAATACTAAATAAAAAAAAGCATTTTTGCAACCTTTAAATAACGTTCTAACATGACAAGAGCCTGAACATTTCACCGTTTTAGAAACAACGTTCCCACAACGTTTCTCACTAAAGAGTGGATGTTTTCTAAAGAACTGCAGCTGAAAGCGTAAGTGAAACCTGCAAAACTCTTGTGCTTCCAAGGGAAGTGTTATTATTTCATAAGGATAATAATCAAGATATTTAGATCAAATCCATGCATGCATGCATTCTCCTCGTCCATAATTAAAACAAATGCAGAGAGACTCACAGCCGGTCTTCAGAGTAGAGAGTATCTGGAGATGAATCATATCAGATGGATCTGATGCTGGAGTTCTCGTGTAAAGAAAGAGAAAGCTCGGTCTGCGCTAATTATTTACCTGAGCGTCACACCCACACCGTTAATGCTCAAGTACAGACCTGTTCAGACGGATTCTCACTCAAACACAAAGCCATTCTGACCACAAGTGTGTAAACAAGGAGAAACGTGCCAGCTTACCATGATCCAGCGGGTCAGCAGAACCTCAGCTGATCCTGAAGAATAGAGATAAGAACATCTATAAAACACTCGTCTGATTAAACTGTTCAGAAACCAGAGTTTGGTAATAATGTCACCTGTGTGAGTGCATTTCTCCTGCTGTTAGAGGAACAGGTGGATCGCTGTGAGGACAGAGAACACGACAGGTATGACGACTGTTGTGCAACGACTGCGGTCTGACGACACACACACACACACTCACACACACACACACACACTCTCTC
>NW_015644341.1:46466-57524 GCF_001515625.1 Sinocyclocheilus rhinocerous
CACACACACACACACACACACACACTCACACACACTGAATTATTAATGTATGCAAGGCCTCCACACCCACGGTTAGACTTTGGCGTTGACACCACAGAGTATAAATGCTTTAATGAGCAGGGAAACAAATGAAAAGAATCTCTCAGTCTGTGGGAACTTGCTTTGACTTGATGTTTTTATGGACTGATAGACAGGTTAATGTTCAATAGAGTTATGGAGGTTTTTGGGTCATTGCTTTCCAATGGTTGCTTGCATTATACCTACAATAGGAATATATATAGCCTATATATATAAAAAAAACTACATATGGATGAAGGTTCAACAAATGTATTTGCAAGAAAACTAGTATCTCAGCCTGGTCTTAGACAGCTAATAGAGTTCTACAGGGATGAATGAGTCATAATAACATCATAGCAAGAAAACCCTTACGAAAATTATCCATGGTTTTACTACAAATACTACTACTAACCATGGTCACTATTACACACACACACACACACATGGTCACTCTTGTACGTGTCTTTGTGTTTGTTATTTTGGCCATTTTACATTTATTATGCTGTTATTTATTTATATAGGGCCACATAAATGTGTCTCTGCAAAAATATTTGCATATTCCCACACTATATGTAAATGTAACCGTCCATTCCCGTTATGATTCTAAACATGCCTGGCACTGAACTGTTCTTCTAAAGGTTCCCTGAGCTGGAAAAAGTGATGTTTAAGCCTTTCCTTAACACACGTCTGTCTGTACAGTCACATTCAACAGAGGAAAATTCAGCTTTAATGACTTAGCTGTGTTTCTCGCGCGTTACGGTGCCGTGACTCACTTTAACCGCACATATTCGGTTCCTGGGGTCTGAAATGCGATCCAGATGGCAGGGCAGAGTCTGTACCAAACACAAACACAGTTTCTGGGCTTCACACACACACACACACACACTCACAGAGAGCTTTAGTTCAGCTTTAGAAGCGCGAGCGCCACCTGCTGGCGACACAACCGCATCACAGCTGCTCGTTATTAGCTACTAACTAACAGACCTTTCTCTAGTGGTGTGGAAGTTTTATTTAAACCAATAAAAACAATTATTTATTAGGACAGTAGCTAGTAGTCTAATAGATCATCTTGGACCAGCAACAAACCAGTTACCAGCTGGTCATACAAAGCTAACAAGTAACATTCTCAGAACGGTTCTCTCAAAGTTATGAACAAACATTTTTAATAATGTTCTCAAAATATTAGCACATAGCCTACATTGTTCATGGATTGTATTTCTGAAACGGTTTGTTTGTCTTTTAAATGTTAGCCGCTACTTGTTTCAGAACGTTCAGACAACATTCCTGTTAGTAACGTTCCTGTAATGTTTGCCAAATGATAAAATGGAATGTTCCCTTAATGTTTGTACGACCAAAAATAATTTTAAAACATTTAAATAAACTGGACATTTAAACGTTCTGAGAACATTTAGAAATAAAAATTTTTCATAACTTAGAAATATTAATAAAATGTAATTTTATTTTTAGTATTATTTCTATACTATTAAAATATTTATAAACATTTTGAATTAGATAGTATTTTATATTGTCAGGATTCGTTTCAATTTAAGTTTTAGTTTGTTTAGTGCTTTTGTCATTTTTTGTAAATTTTCCAAATAATAGGCTATATATATATATATATATATATATATATATATAAAACCTGGTACATTTTCTTTTTAGTATTATTTCTATACTATTAAAATATTTATAAACATTTTGAATTAGATAGTATTTTATATTGTCAGGATTCGTTTCAATTTAAGTTTTAGTTTGTTTAGTGCTTTTGTCATTTTTTGTAAATTTTCCAAATAATAGGCTATATATATATATATATATTTTTTTTTTTTTACTTTTAATTTATATTTATTTCAGTTGTAGATTTAGTAACTTTACATAACTTTTCATTCCAGGTATACGTATATATTTACAAAAAAATTACAAAAAAAAAAGTCAAAATCTACAAAAACAATGTTTTAGTTATTGTTATTTAACAACTACTAAAGAACTAAAAACCAGCTCAAGACCAGTTTAGACCACCTGGAAATCAGTGTGTGTGTGTGAGAGAGAGAGAGAGAGAGTGTGTGTGTGTGTGTGAGTGAGTGAGTGAGTGAGTGAGTGAGTGAGTGAGTGAGTGAGTGAGTGAGTGAGTGAGTGAGTGAGTGAGTGAGTGAGTGAGTGAGTGAGTGAGTGAGTGAGTGAGTGAGTGAGTGAGTGAGTGAGTGAGTGAGTGAGTGAGTGAGTGAGTGAGTGAGTGAGTGAGTGAGTGAGTGAGTGAGTGAGTGAGTGAGTGAGTGAGTGAGTGAGTGAGTGAGTGAGTGAGTGAGTGAGTGAGTGAGTGAGTGAGTGAGTGAGTGAGTGAGTGAGTGAGTGAGTGAGTGAGTGAGTGAGTGAGTGAGTGAGTGAGTGAGTGAGTGAGTGAGTGAGTGAGTGAGTGAGTGAGTGAGTGAGTGAGTGAGTGAGTGAGTGAGTGAGTGAGTGAGTGAGTGAGTGAGTGAGTGAGTGAGTGAGTGAGTGAGTGAGTGAGTGAGTGAGTGAGTGAGTGAGTGAGTGAGTGAGTGAGTGAGTGAGTGAGTGAGTGAGTGAGTGAGTGAGTGAGTGAGTGAGTGAGTGAGTGAGTGAGTGAGTGAGTGAGTGAGTGAGTGAGTGAGTGAGTGAGTGAGTGAGTGAGTGAGTGAGTGAGTGAGTGAGTGAGTGAGTGAGTGAGTGAGTGAGTGAGTGAGTGAGTGAGTGAGTGAGTGAGTGAGTGAGTGAGTGAGTGAGTGAGTGAGTGAGTGAGTGAGTGAGTGAGTGAGTGAGTGAGTGAGTGAGTGAGTGAGTGAGTGAGTGAGTGAGTGAGTGAGTGAGTGAGTGAGTGAGTGAGTGAGTGAGTGAGTGAGTGAGTGAGTGAGTGAGTGAGTGAGTGAGTGAGTGAGTGAGTGAGTGAGTGAGTGAGTGAGTGAGTGAGTGAGTGAGTGAGTGAGTGAGTGAGTGAGTGAGTGAGTGAGTGAGTGAGTGAGTGAGTGAGTGAGTGAGTGAGTGAGTGAGTGAGTGAGTGAGTGAGTGAGTGAGTGAGTGAGTGAGTGAGTGAGTGAGTGAGTGAGTGAGTGAGTGAGTGAGTGAGTGAGTGAGTGAGTGAGTGAGTGAGTGAGTGAGTGAGTGAGTGAGTGAGTGAGTGAGTGAGTGAGTGAGTGAGTGAGTGAGTGAGTGAGTGAGTGAGTGAGTGAGTGAGTGAGTGAGTGAGTGAGTGAGTGAGTGAGTGAGTGAGTGAGTGAGTGAGTGAGTGAGTGAGTGAGTGAGTGAGTGAGTGAGTGAGTGAGTGAGTGAGTGAGTGAGTGAGTGAGTGAGTGAGTGAGTGAGTGAGTGAGTGAGTGAGTGAGTGAGTGAGTGAGTGAGTGAGTGAGTGAGTGAGTGAGTGAGTGAGTGAGTGAGTGAGTGAGTGAGTGAGTGAGTGAGTGAGTGAGTGAGTGAGTGAGTGAGTGAGTGAGTGAGTGAGTGAGTGAGTGAGTGAGTGAGTGAGTGAGTGAGTGAGTGAGTGAGTGAGTGAGTGAGTGAGTGAGTGAGTGAGTGAGTGAGTGAGTGAGTGAGTGAGTGAGTGAGTGAGTGAGTGAGTGAGTGAGTGAGTGAGTGAGTGAGTGAGTGAGTGAGTGAGTGAGTGAGTGAGTGAGTGAGTGAGTGAGTGAGTGAGTGAGTGAGTGAGTGAGTGAGTGAGTGAGTGAGTGAGTGAGTGAGTGAGTGAGTGAGTGAGTGAGTGAGTGAGTGAGTGAGTGAGTGAGTGAGTGAGTGAGTGAGTGAGTGAGTGAGTGAGTGAGTGAGTGAGTGAGTGAGTGAGTGAGTGAGTGAGTGAGTGAGTGAGTGAGTGAGTGAGTGAGTGAGTGAGTGAGTGAGTGAGTGAGTGAGTGAGTGAGTGAGTGAGTGAGTGAGTGAGTGAGTGAGTGAGTGAGTGAGTGAGTGAGTGAGTGAGTGAGTGAGTGAGTGAGTGAGTGAGTGAGTGAGTGAGTGAGTGAGTGAGTGAGTGAGTGAGTGAGTGAGTGAGTGAGTGAGTGAGTGAGTGAGTGAGTGAGTGAGTGAGTGAGTGAGTGAGTGAGTGAGTGAGTGAGTGAGTGAGTGAGTGAGTGAGTGAGTGAGTGAGTGAGTGAGTGAGTGAGTGAGTGAGTGAGTGAGTGAGTGAGTGAGTGAGTGAGTGAGTGAGTGAGTGAGTGAGTGAGTGAGTGAGTGAGTGAGTGAGTGAGTGAGTGAGTGAGTGAGTGAGTGAGTGAGTGAGTGAGTGAGTGAGTGAGTGAGTGAGTGAGTGAGTGAGTGAGTGAGTGAGTGAGTGAGTGAGTGAGTGAGTGAGTGAGTGAGTGAGTGAGTGAGTGAGTGAGTGAGTGAGTGAGTGAGTGAGTGAGTGAGTGAGTGAGTGAGTGAGTGAGTGAGTGAGTGAGTGAGTGAGTGAGTGAGTGAGTGAGTGAGTGAGTGAGTGAGTGAGTGAGTGAGTGAGTGAGTGAGTGAGTGAGTGAGTGAGTGAGTGAGTGAGTGAGTGAGTGAGTGAGTGAGTGAGTGAGTGAGTGAGTGAGTGAGTGAGTGAGTGAGTGAGTGAGTGAGTGAGTGAGTGAGTGAGTGAGTGAGTGAGTGAGTGAGTGAGTGAGTGAGTGAGTGAGTGAGTGAGTGAGTGAGTGAGTGAGTGAGTGAGTGAGTGAGTGAGTGAGTGAGTGAGTGAGTGAGTGAGTGAGTGAGTGAGTGAGTGAGTGAGTGAGTGAGTGAGTGAGTGAGTGAGTGAGTGAGTGAGTGAGTGAGTGAGTGAGTGAGTGAGTGAGTGAGTGAGTGAGTGAGTGAGTGAGTGAGTGAGTGAGTGAGTGAGTGAGTGAGTGAGTGAGTGAGTGAGTGAGTGAGTGAGTGAGTGAGTGAGTGAGTGAGTGAGTGAGTGAGTGAGTGAGTGAGTGAGTGAGTGAGTGAGTGAGTGAGTGAGTGAGTGAGTGAGTGAGTGAGTGAGTGAGTGAGTGAGTGAGTGAGTGAGTGAGTGAGTGAGTGAGTGAGTGAGTGAGTGAGTGAGTGAGTGAGTGAGTGAGTGAGTGAGTGAGTGAGTGAGTGAGTGAGTGAGTGAGTGAGTGAGTGAGTGAGTGAGTGAGTGAGTGAGTGAGTGAGTGAGTGAGTGAGTGAGTGAGTGAGTGAGTGAGTGAGTGAGTGAGTGAGTGAGTGAGTGAGTGAGTGAGTGAGTGAGTGAGTGAGTGAGTGAGTGAGTGAGTGAGTGAGTGAGTGAGTGAGTGAGTGAGTGAGTGAGTGAGTGAGTGAGTGAGTGAGTGAGTGAGTGAGTGAGTGAGTGAGTGAGTGAGTGAGTGAGTGAGTGAGTGAGTGAGTGAGTGAGTGAGTGAGTGAGTGAGTGAGTGAGTGAGTGAGTGAGTGAGTGAGTGAGTGAGTGAGTGAGTGAGTGAGTGAGTGAGTGAGTGAGTGAGTGAGTGAGTGAGTGAGTGAGTGAGTGAGTGAGTGAGTGAGTGAGTGAGTGAGTGAGTGAGTGAGTGAGTGAGTGAGTGAGTGAGTGAGTGAGTGAGTGAGTGAGTGAGTGAGTGAGTGAGTGAGTGAGTGAGTGAGTGAGTGAGTGAGTGAGTGAGTGAGTGAGTGAGTGAGTGAGTGAGTGAGTGAGTGAGTGAGTGAGTGAGTGAGTGAGTGAGTGAGTGAGTGAGTGAGTGAGTGAGTGAGTGAGTGAGTGAGTGAGTGAGTGAGTGAGTGAGTGAGTGAGTGAGTGAGTGAGTGAGTGAGTGAGTGAGTGAGTGAGTGAGTGAGTGAGTGAGTGAGTGAGTGAGTGAGTGAGTGAGTGAGTGAGTGAGTGAGTGAGTGAGTGAGTGAGTGAGTGAGTGAGTGAGTGAGTGAGTGAGTGAGTGAGTGAGTGAGTGAGTGAGTGAGTGAGTGAGTGAGTGAGTGAGTGAGTGAGTGAGTGAGTGAGTGAGTGAGTGAGTGAGTGAGTGAGTGAGTGAGTGAGTGAGTGAGTGAGTGAGTGAGTGAGTGTGTGTGTGTGAGTGAGTGTGTGTTTGTGTGTGTGTGTGTGTGTTTGTTTGTGTTTATGGGATGTAACCTTTGAATCCAATAGTCCCTCACTCTCCATCCCGCTCTGTTTCCATAGTAACAGACTACAGTATGTCAAACACTATAGTCAATTGTAGACGTGTGTGTGTGTTTTATTCTGAAGATGATCATTGTTTTATAAATGCATAGTGATCATGAACCTTTTCTGAGTCTTACAACTCGATATCCACATCTAAATTTACACAAGCTTCATCATTTTTGCTTCATATGATTTCTCTGGGCTGCTTTATTTCCATAACAAAGAAAACCAAGGTGAAATCTCAAAAGAGATCGCATAAGAGTGATATGAATGTTCTTTTCTATTATAACACATTACTCTCATCTCCATGGAAACAACATTTCCCCTCTTTCCTCCGTTATAAGTGCCGTGTCCTCGCTGCCTGTGCCATTACGCTCATTATAGACCTGTGAGAGACGCGGGACACTGGAATAAATCTCTCATTTTAGCTCTTCGGTTCTCTTACCCAGAATGCTTTGCATTGCCACCCTTGTGTTTGGTGGTTTTTAGATGCGTTAATGACGGTGTTTACTCCTCCAGAGACACACAAGTCGTCTCTCATCTTTCCTCAGAAGGAACAGCGACTGTTATAAACATACAGTTGAGGTCAAAAGTTTCAGAATCTGCAAAATGTTAATTATTTTACCAAAGTAAGAGGGATCATACAAAATGCATGTTATTGTTTATTTAGTACTGAGCTGAATAAGATATTTCACATAAAAGATGTTCACATATAGTCCACAAGAGAAAATAATCTCTTATATAAAGAAAATAAAGAATTTATAAAAATGAAAAAAAAAAAAAACTCTAAATAAAGTCACAGAGTTCAGAATACCTTATAGTGAAAGTCTTGTAGAAATGTTGTGATCACTAATATAATCTACTGCATAAAAACGAGCCATATATCCTCATTTCAATTTGCATTTCTTGAAAATAAGCAGCTTATTAAAAATCAGTCACTGTCCCTGTGAGAAGTGAGTCTGTGTGTTAGTGTCTGATGACATCATAGGAAGTGTGGGCGGGCTCTAAGCTCTTCAGAGCTGCCGATTGGCTGTCTGTGATGATTGACGGCTCACACAGCAGGACGTCATCGTTGCAGATGCTGGAGTTCTGCTCGGAGCTCACGAAGTTCAGAATGTGGAAGTCGGACAGGAAGTGCTCGTCTTCATCACCTCTCTCGTCCTCTGCCGCCCCCTGGAGGCGGAGCTCGGGGCCACGCCCACAACGCCTCCCTCGGCCAATCACAGCATCTCTGACGGCCTCCTCGTGAATGTAGAAGTGAAAGAGGGAACGTGATTCGTCCGGCAGCGGCGGGAGAGAAAACGCCTGAGAGCCGCCGAGCTCCAGCACACAGTCAGCTAGACCATGATGCTTTTCACTGGGATCAGGGATCCTGCGGAGAAACACAGACAGACTGAGGCTTTGTGTTTGTTTACGTGAAACTTGTGACTATTAGATTATCTTAATGCATTTTCCTATTTTAAAAGTTAAATATAAAAGTTAAATTTATATTTAAAAATATTAAAATGTATTTCATTTTAACATTTCTAATACATATAAAAATTTGCATTAATATAAATTAAACATTTAGATTTTGAGTAAAATTTAAATTTTTTTTATATAACTACACAACCATATGAATTTAACTCTCATTGCATTTTTTTTCACAATTGTATGGTTGAACTTCAATAATCTCACTGCATTTTCTCATCGAAAACATCTTTGTTAGTTGAAAGAAAATAAACATCAACTAAAATAAAATATTTAAAAAGTACTTTTACTTCAGCTAAAGAAAAAAATTCTCATTTTCATTTAAAAAAACCCTAAAAACTCTATAGACATATTTAAAAAAAAAAAAAAAAACTAATTGAATGACAAAAAAACAACAACAACAGAAACACAAGATTACATTTTTCATTTAACATTTACATTCATTTACATTTTCTCATTTTTACAAGGTTATATGGTTGTATGTAATCATTCAAAATTAATCAAACAATTTTTTTATATTTAATATATGGGAAATATCAGTAACTACATACCAAAACGTGATCCCCAACTAACTTTATGAGTGACTTTCTGATTTATGCCATTTTGGCATAAATGTTCATTTTAATTACAATTTATATTTTTAATTTACATTTTTTTTAAAATTAAATGTAAAGCTTTTTATATTAATAAATGCAATGTGCTAATATTTCTATTAAAATATCACAAAATATATTTTCAGATTTTAAAAAAAATATTTTTTATATACACTGTAATAAGCAGGTTTTCGAAGCTGTGAATAAAACAAAGGCAATTCGAGTATGTTTTACAAGAAAATGCTATTTCAGATTCTTCTAATTCAAAATTTAATGTTTAACTCAATCTGTTCATTTTTGTTATTGTTTGTTAAATTTACTAGCAATTTTTGAGTGTAAAAATTGTTTTTACACCAATTTGTTTTTTAGTGTAGTAGAAACTTAAATCATTTTTAAATCTATATTTTTTCCATGTCTGCTATATGATTTAGGTGAACAGCACATTTGTATGACTAATTAAATCAGGGCTCATTTGCGGTAATATATGCAGCAGCTGAAGTGTTTCTGCTCATTTGAATATGTGATTACAGACTCACTCTAATCAGTCGTGGACTCATCAAGACTGTTTCTATGGAGGCGCATGTGATTACAATAACAAATCTGAAAAAAAGCAGCATGTAGTGTGTCATTAAGCGTGTGTGTGTGTGTGTGTGTGTGTGTGTGCATGTGAATTATGGACAGTCTGTGAGTTTGGCATAATAACTGCTCCAGTATTGTGTGGGATTTTATTTATAGTCCCAAAGACTCACACTCTCTGACTGATGAGATCTCTTTAATATCTCATAATGCTTTCAAAATCAACACTGTTTTCACATTATTTCATAAAACAGTCAGAACTTTCAACCATATTTGATCTGATCGGCAACTTCTCGTTTAAAGAGTTAAAGTGAAAAAGAGTTTTGAATGTTACCATATTAATACTGCATTTACACCTTTTTTATATATTGAAAATTTTGATTTTTTGTTAAATCTCAAATTACACATGAACCACACCAAAAAATATATGATGCAAAATATAGATTTTTTTTCAATATTGATGAGACCTTTTATTTAAAATGTATCATTCTATGAAATTTAAAAGAACATATAATCTGAGAATTACCAGTGGAATGAATGGAAATTAATTCGATTCCTTTGAATAGCTTAAAATCAGTCCAAACTTATAAAATCTTCATATTTATTATACTACATATATATGTTGCATAAACTTTCACTTTCAGATTAAAAAATGATCAGTTTTCCATCTCAATAGATGTACATATTCATGTTCACAAAATTTAGTCCAAAAATGTGTGAGATATAAGATGAATAGATTTCACAAACGTTTTTGACACTAATATAACTCCATAGATCATTTAACAGAAAGCATTTTTGACACTATTGGTGCTCCATACACACCGGGTCAAAAATGACCCAAACATTTTAAATTATTAAACCTCTTTAAACAATTTAAAAACTGAAAACAAGTAGTGTATTTTGAGGCTCTTAAAGTGTTTACAAAATGTTGTTCTCTTACTAAAAACTATGCTATATATATATATATATATATATATATATCTTTCAGGTCAAAACTGACATGAATGTGTTATGAGGGTTAAAGTTTCATATTAAAGTTTCAGAAAAGATCTGAACAACGTTGTGGAAGTCAGAAAGTCAGAGATCTGAATATAAACTCACATTTATCATCAAAATCCTAAAAAATCAAATGCTATCCACATATATTTAATAATGTGTGTGTGTGTTTTACTCACTCTGAATGTGGAGCTCCTGTTTTGGTCAGCAGCGTCAAAACAAAGAACATGAAGATAACAAACACGGCCAGTCCGACCCAGAAACCAATCACAATAGAGTCTGACGAAAAAAAAAGCAGCGTTTAGAACACACACACACACTCACACACGTACACGCACACTCACACACTCACTCACACTCACACTCACACTCTCTCACACACTCACTCACTCACTCACTCACTCACTCACTCACTCACTCACTCACTCACTCACTCACTCACTCACTCACTCACTCACTCACTCACTCACTCACTCACTCACTCACTCACTCACTCACTCACTCACTCACTCACTCACTCACTCACTCACTCACTCACTCACTCACTCACTCACTCACTCACTCACTCACTCACTCACTCACTCACTCACTCACTCACTCACTCACTCACTCACTCACTCACTCACTCACTCACTCACTCACTCACTCACTCACTCACTCACTCACTCACTCACTCACTCACTCACTCACTCACTCACTCACTCACTCACTCACTCACTCACTCACTCACTCACTCACTCACTCACTCACTCACTCACTCACTCACTCACTCACTCACTCACTCACTCACTCACTCACTCACTCACTCACTCACTCACTCACTCACTCACTCACTCACTCACTCACTCACTCACTCACTCACTCACTCACTCACTCACTCACTCACTCACTCACTCACTCACTCACTCACTCACTCACTCACTCACTCACTCACTCACTCACTCACTCACTCACTCACTCACTCACTCACTCACTCACTCACTCACTCACTCACTCACTCACTCACTCACTCACTCACTCACTCACACTCACACGCACACTCACTCACATGCACACACTCACTCACACACTCACACACACACTCTCACACACGCACACTCACTCACATGCACACGCACACTCACGCTCACAGTCACTCACACGCACACTCACACACTCACACTCTTACACTCACACACACTCACACACGCACACTCACACACACACTCTCACACACGCACACTCACTCACATGCACACGCTCACTCACGCTCACAGTCACTCACACGCACACTCACACACTCACACTCTTACACTCACACACACTCACACACGCACACTGACTCACATG
>NW_015644341.1:57740-66821 GCF_001515625.1 Sinocyclocheilus rhinocerous
CACTCACACTCACACACACACTCACACTCACTCACACTCACACACTCACACACTCTCACACTCTCACACACTCTCCCACACTCACTCACTCACACTCACTCACACTCACTCACTCACACACTCTCACACACTCTCACTCTCACTCTCACTCACACTCTCACTCACACACACAGTCTGTCTGAACAGTGAACATACTCACATCTGTTGGCTCTCAGTCCCTCGAAGGACACGGGCTCCTCGTCATCATAATACTCATAATGCCATTCATAATCACCGCCAGACTGACTCTGGTTTGAATATTCACTCATGTTTCAGCTGAGTATTTCACGAGTTCATAAGCATCATGACGAGTGAGCAAATGGCGCTAAACACATCATTAGACCGAGACTCTGTTGAGAATGAAGTTGAGGAGCAGCCTGCAGCATCTTCATTGCATGCGCTCGCTTTGTGTCTCTCTTTCTGTTCATACAACACATAATTCATGAAATCACAAACACCCACCTTCAGAGGAGAGAGAGAGAGAGAGAGCGAGAGAGAGAGAGAGACAGAGAGAGAGAGAGAGAGAGAGAGAGCATAACGGTCATAATAACAAGAGAGAACAGAAGATCCTCTAACTTTTAAGGTTTTCTTTAATAAATTAATTAAAATTACAAAGACCGATAATTTATATATATAAAATAAAAATAAATAAATAAATAAATACATTCATTTACTTATGGTCCTAAATATTTAAAATATTCTAAAGTGCACAGTTTTATTGATTATATTATTTAAGAATGTTTAAAAGAAATTGCTATTTCATTTTTTCTAGTTTTTAAATATTTAAAAATAAATTTATATATTATTTATTTAATATAAAATATATATATTAATATATAATTACAATAATGTAATCTAATATATAATATTGATGGAGCTAAACAGAAATAGCTTATTCAGGACAGTACTAAATAAATATTTTTTGGGTTGGTTGGTTTTTAATTAAAAAAAATTCACATTTTCATTTATTTATTTTTCTTCTTATGTATGTTTTTTATGTGCGTTCTGGAAAAGATAAGAGGAACATGAAAGTGTTCTCCTGACCGTCCAGACCTTACAGATGGAGCAGATCCACACACAGCTCTTTGATCTGGGTTTAACACACATCTAATCTGCTGAAGTCCTCCGTCAAGCACTAATGGAGATATTTAGCAGATTATTCATGCTGCTCTTATCATGCAGTGAAAACAGTGAGCTGTGCAGCTCCCAAAAGGTCAAAAAACACCATATAAATGTGTCTTCTGAAGACATAAGTGAGGAAGGGACATGTATAGAGACAGTTCAAGGTGCATGAGCACAACATGAAACCAGCACAGCTTTCAGTGTTAGGAGTGTGTGTGTGTGTGTGTGTGTGTGTGTGAGTGTGAGTGTGCGTGTGTGTGTGTGTGTGTGTGTGTGTGTGTGAGTGTGAGAGTGTGTGTGTGAGTGTGTGTGTGTGTGTGTGAGTGTGAGTGTGCGTGTGTGTGTGTGTGTGTGTGTGTGTGTGTGAGTGTGAGAGTGTGTGTGTGAGTGTGTGTGTGTGTGTGTGAGTGTGAGTGTGCGTGTGTGTGTGTGTGTGTGTGTGTGTGTGTGAGTGTGAGAGTGTGTGTGTGAGTGTGTGTGTGTGTGTGTGAGTGTGAGTGTGCGTGTGTGTGTGTGTGTGTGTGTGTGTGTGTGAGTGTGAGAGTGTGTGTGTGAGTGTGTGTGTGTGTGTGTGAGTGTGAGTGTGCGTGTGTGTGTGTGTGTGTGTGTGTGTGTGTGAGTGTGAGAGTGTGTGTGTGAGTGTGTGTGTGTGTGTGTGAGTGTGAGTGTGCGTGTGTGTGTGTGTGTGTGTGTGTGTGTGTGAGTGTGAGAGTGTGTGTGTGAGTGTGTGTGTGTGTGTGTGAGTGTGAGTGTGCGTGTGTGTGTGTGTGTGTGTGTGTGTGTGTGAGTGTGAGAGTGTGTGTGTGAGTGTGTGTGTGTGTGTGTGAGTGTGAGTGTGCGTGTGTGTGTGTGTGTGTGTGTGTGTGTGTGAGTGTGAGAGTGTGTGTGTGAGTGTGTGTGTGTGTGTGTGAGTGTGAGTGTGCGTGTGTGTGTGTGTGTGTGTGTGTGTGTGTGAGTGTGAGAGTGTGTGTGTGAGTGTGTGTGTGTGTGTGTGAGTGTGAGTGTGCGTGTGTGTGTGTGTGTGTGTGTGTGTGTGTGAGTGTGAGAGTGTGTGTGTGAGTGTGTGTGTGTGTGTGTGAGTGTGAGTGTGCGTGTGTGTGTGTGTGTGTGTGTGTGTGTGTGAGTGTGAGAGTGTGTGTGTGAGTGTGTGTGTGTGTGTGTGAGTGTGAGTGTGCGTGTGTGTGTGTGTGTGTGTGTGTGTGTGTGAGTGTGAGAGTGTGTGTGTGAGTGTGTGTGTGTGTGTGTGAGTGTGAGTGTGCGTGTGTGTGTGTGTGTGTGTGTGTGTGTGTGAGTGTGAGAGTGTGTGTGTGAGTGTGTGTGTGTGTGTGTGAGTGTGAGTGTGCGTGTGTGTGTGTGTGTGTGTGTGTGTGTGTGAGTGTGAGAGTGTGTGTGTGAGTGTGTGTGTGTGTGTGTGAGTGTGAGTGTGCGTGTGTGTGTGTGTGTGTGTGTGTGTGTGTGAGTGTGAGAGTGTGTGTGTGAGTGTGTGTGTGTGTGTGTGAGTGTGAGTGTGCGTGTGTGTGTGTGTGTGTGTGTGTGTGTGTGAGTGTGAGAGTGTGTGTGTGAGTGTGTGTGTGTGTGTGTGAGTGTGAGTGTGCGTGTGTGTGTGTGTGTGTGTGTGTGTGTGTGAGTGTGAGAGTGTGTGTGTGAGTGTGTGTGTGTGTGTGTGAGTGTGAGTGTGCGTGTGTGTGTGTGTGTGTGTGTGTGTGTGTGAGTGTGAGAGTGTGTGTGTGAGTGTGTGTGTGTGTGTGTGAGTGTGAGTGTGCGTGTGTGTGTGTGTGTGTGTGTGTGTGTGTGAGTGTGAGAGTGTGTGTGTGAGTGTGTGTGTGTGTGTGTGAGTGTGAGTGTGCGTGTGTGTGTGTGTGTGTGTGTGTGTGTGTGAGTGTGAGAGTGTGTGTGTGAGTGTGTGTGTGTGTGTGTGAGTGTGAGTGTGCGTGTGTGTGTGTGTGTGTGTGTGTGTGTGTGAGTGTGAGAGTGTGTGTGTGAGTGTGTGTGTGTGTGTGTGAGTGTGAGTGTGCGTGTGTGTGTGTGTGTGTGTGTGTGTGTGTGAGTGTGAGAGTGTGTGTGTGAGTGTGTGTGTGTGTGTGTGAGTGTGAGTGTGCGTGTGTGTGTGTGTGTGTGTGTGTGTGTGTGAGTGTGAGAGTGTGTGTGTGAGTGTGTGTGTGTGTGTGTGAGTGTGAGTGTGCGTGTGTGTGTGTGTGTGTGTGTGTGTGTGTGAGTGTGAGAGTGTGTGTGTGAGTGTGTGTGTGTGTGTGTGAGTGTGAGTGTGCGTGTGTGTGTGTGTGTGTGTGTGTGTGTGTGAGTGTGAGAGTGTGTGTGTGAGTGTGTGTGTGTGTGTGTGAGTGTGAGTGTGCGTGTGTGTGTGTGTGTGTGTGTGTGTGTGTGAGTGTGAGAGTGTGTGTGTGAGTGTGTGTGTGTGTGTGTGAGTGTGTGTGTTTGTGTGAGTGTGTGAGAAGTTTCAGAAAGAACATTCCATACTCGATGTAGCCTATAAATAATGTTTTTGTGCTAATGCTTTGAGAACATTATTAAACACCAGATAACTCGGAACAAACATTCTATTAACATTACTGGAAGAACGTTTGTTCATAACTTCCGTTAGCCAGATGTAAATGTTCTAATACATTTCCTCTCATCATCTGACCTCCACCGTCTCTGCAAACACATTTCTGATTGATGCTGACTCCTTATGAAATGTTGTGAATGCGTTAATTCGCTGACTGTAAATGTTTCAAAATATTTATGGCACTAAAATATACACTGATGCTCTGTTCCCATCAACATTCTGTCCTTTAGATTAAAAGATTCCACACATATTTCAGTCTATGAGTGTCCTCTAGTGGACGAGAAGTATATTTATTTATACATTTATTTATTTACTTGATGAGTGAATATGTGACGAATTATAGCAAACTAAAAATGTAAAAATAAGTATTTTTCTGCCTGCATTTTAAACGAATAACCAGGCCGACTTAACGTATAAATATTGGCGAATCTTCGTTTGTTAAAAAGTCAATTACTTCTTTAAACCACAATGAAAAAAATGCTAACTTAATTAGATAACATCTCAACTAAATGGCTTTATTCCGGTCAAAAATGTGTCCCTGCAGCACAAAAGCAGTGTTAAGTCGCTGGGGTATATTTGTAGCAATAGCCAACAATACATTGTATGGGTCAAAATTATACATTTTTCTTTTATGCCAAAAATCATTAGGATATTAAGTAAAGATCATGTTCCATGAAGATATTTTGTAAATTTCCTACCGTAAATATATCAAAACTTAATTTTTGATTAGTAATATGCATTGCTAAGAACTTCATTTGAACAACTTTAAAGATGATTTTCTCAATATTTAGATTTTTTTGCACCCTCAGATTCCAGATTTTCAAATATTGTCCTATCCTAACAAACCATACATCAATGGAAAGATTATTTATCCAGCTTTCAGATTTAAGAATATTGACCCTTATGACTGGTTTTGTGCTCCAGAAGCCTATTTGTGGTCCAATAACATTTAACACATTTTTTCCCGAATTAACCCATAAATGAATGATTTAGTGTTTACAAACGAATTAATTTACGGGTTAATTCAGGAAGACATGTATTTTTAAGGTAATAATCGCTGTTGTTAACAGTGCAGGTGAAACCGATCTAACTATGTCGCTTCTGTTATCTTTTAGCTTAAACGTTTAGTTTTCTCTCCTCACAGAAGCGTTTGTGGTCGTTTAAAGCTGATATCTGCAGTGCAATGTCGCACAGTAAATTATTTTAAAAACGTTTTGGAAACGATTTTTCTTGGTTATGCAAATGTTAATGGAACGTTAACATTTTTATTATCTTGCAAGCATTATGGGAATATTACTTTTTAATGTTCTCTGAAACAACGTTAGATGAACGTCCGACTAAAACATTTCAGGAAAAAAAAACGATGCATAAATAATGTTTTTGAGAACGTCATCAAAAGAACGAATGTTCTTTTAAAGCAGCACTATGTCACTTTTTCTGTGTTCAAAATTTGCAAAATGTATATAATGAGCGAGTACATCATGAATTAATCTTCCAAACCGCGTTTTGTCTTATTCCGAATCACTACGGTACACTTATAATAAGTACTTATATTCGGACTATTGTAGGCTGGTCACCGCTGCGGAGTAACACATACCTGCGTGAATCGCCAGAGACATAAACTTAGAGAAGTAGATCCGGTTGGAATGTTCTTCCGCGGGATGTGTGCAGTTCTGTTTATTAACCGCTAGAGCGTTACATAGTGCTGCTTTAACTTCGTTTCCTGAATTAACTCTATACCAGAACGTTAGAATTTGTGTAATATGCATCATTGATTCTGTTATTTTCCTGTTTATTATTATGAAGCTGCTTTTGAAACTTTTTTGTTTTTTTGCCATAAACATGTATTTCCTTACTAGTTAAACATTAAGACACGACCTGAAGTGAGAACATTCGTAAACAATACAATAAACGCACAAACTGTACTTATTATTTATTAATTATATTGAATACATAGCGCATAAATACGACGAATTGACACTTTGCAAATATATCTTTCGCACTCGATAAACAAACAAGCAAACAATATGAATTAAAAGTCTTTTAGTATAAACTCTTACACATGTAATGTTATAATGGAATTTATGTAAAATTATACGTACTAACACCTCCCTGTTTAAAAAAACAATAGAAACCATCACAGAAATTCCAATGGTTTTCACTACCAATACCATTACAAACTTTTAACCATTAAATCCATTTAAAAAATGGTCTTCTGTAATGTGTTTTTGGGACATATTCCATTAGGATTTAGTGGATTTAACAAGCCACCAATAGAAGGTGATCAATTACCAGTAGAGAGCAATAGACACCATTACTTTCACACATTTTCATAACTTCACACACAAATCCAAGAACTGCACACAAAATGCAAAAAGCCTCGCATCTCTTGCAAAATGAAGCACTGTGTTCAAAATATCACAAACACATCTCAAAAGCAAACATTTGCACACAGCTTTGCCATAATATTAATCCCTGTTAGATGTGTGTGTGTTGCATAGAGAACTGTGTGAAAAACATGAAAAATGTAAATGATGATGAAAAAACTGTAAAACTAATACTATTCCCATTTTACCCAAATTCTGTGATGGTTTCTATTGTTTTTCTTCTTCAGCAGGGCTGTTCGTCCTCATTGGATTGAACAGAGTTCATTTACATTAAATTTTTAAAACACATTTGTTATAGCCTATATTTAAGTTTCTAGAGTCCTATGGTGAATCGCAGCTTTTTTGACAACCTTTGCTTTAGTAAATGTCGGTGGAATATTATATATTTTACCTGCATGCACAATAACTTGTCCTTGCGGATCAAAATAACGGGACTTTTATCAGTGCTGAGCATTTTAAAACAGATAAACGCGTGCGTGGGATGAGAGACGAGCGCAAATGAGTCGCCTCAGGTTTTACTGTTGTTTCACTCCGAGATTTGGTCAGATGTGTGAATTCGCCAAAAAACTGTAAAACTAATACTATTCCCATTTTACCCAAATTCTGTGATGGTTTCTATTGTTTTTCTTCTTCAGCAGGGCTGTTCGTCCTCATTGGATTGAACAGAGTTCATTTACATTAAATTTTTAAAACACATTTGTTATAGCCTATATTTAAGTTATAGAGTCCTATGGTGAATCGCAGCTTTTTGACAACCTTTGCTTTAGTAAATGTCGGTGGAATATTATATATTTTACCTGCATGCACAATAACTTGTCCTTGCGGATCAAAATAACGGGACTTTTATCAGTGCTGAGCATTTTAAAACAGATAAACGCGTGCGTGGGATGAGAGACGAGCGCAAATGAGTCGCCTCAGGTTTTACTGTTGTTTCACTCCGAGATTTGGTCAGATGTGTGAATTCGCCATGTGTTCGCGGGAGTGTGACCTCGCACCTGACGCACCTGACGCGACGCGACGCGTTTGGCACGAGCGCACACACACAGGTATATAAAGCCTCCAGAGTCGAGTCTGAGCATTATTCCGATCGGAATCTACTCTTCAGCTTCGACACGATGGAGAAACTCACTTTCACGCACGGATTCAACTCTGAAACAAACGCGACGCGACCCTGGAGACCCTGGATCCACAAAAGCAGTCACGGACGCAAAACCAACGCTTATAAGGTGCGTTAAACTATTATTAGATCAACTATCGTTGTTCTGATATTAAATGATCTCTTTATTAAATCTCTTTATTCCACAGCCTTATGAGAGAGCATCAGCTGACCAACACCTGAAAGGCCCTGTGATCACACACCCTGTGAAGTAAGTCAACACAAATATGTTTCACTAACGTTCCCATTAGGTTATGAAAACGTTTTTCTGAACGTTCATGTTTAAAAAAAAAATAAAGTTTTAAAAACGTTTTTTCTTGGCTATACGAACATTAAGGGAACATTACATTGTATCATTTTGAAACATTCTGGGAATGTTACTTTTGAATGTTCCCTGAAACATAGTAACATCTAAAGAACGTTAGATGAACGTCCAACTGAAACATTCCATTAACATTGTATAAATGTTTCTGTGCTAACGTTTCAAGAACATTAATAAACAGCAGATAACCTCGAACGAACGTTCTATTAATGCTACTGGAAAAGCGTTTGTTCATAGAGAACATCGAGAGAAGGTTTCCCGGTATGGTTGTGTTCTGTATCATGTTGATCTGATCTCGAAAGCGTCGGAACTCACCGCTCATCTTGATTTCTGCAGGTTGTTCTGGCCCAAATCTCACTGTTTCGATTATCTGTACCTGGATGCTGAGCTCCTCCTGCGCAGTTATCCGCTTCAGGCCACGATCTGCCTGTACGAGGACTCAGACAGCGATGATGATGATGATGAAGATGATGAAGAGCATGAGAAGGAACTCAACTGAAGACCTTCATCACTTTACTTATAGACTCTGATTCACTTTATTTAGTCAGTGCATGTAAATAGTTGTGAATATGTATAAAACTAGAAGTTTAAATGTAAATATATTTTATTTTTTAGTATTTATGATAATTTATTCTACATGCCAACTGTAACTTATTTCCTGTGAATAAATATTTGAAATGTTGAAATTTTGGGTTTGCTCTTTCTTTGAATCACGAGGTTGTCGAAATGAAGCAATGTCAGCAATCTTAATTTGAGTGTTAACAGAAAATGAAATGAAAAACAATATTATGAATGCGAGTCTGTGTACTGAAGCTGCATATTCAGCTAACAATAACATGTTCTAAGAACGTTTTGCTAACGTTCTCATTAAAACGTTATTTCTGAAGGTCAAAACATCCAGTTTTTAAAAAATGTTGTAAAAACATGGAACGTTCCATTGTATCATTCTGCAAATATTATGGGAACGTTACTTTTGAACGTTCTCTGAAACATTTCTCTAGCAACATTTAAAAAACGTTAGATGCACGTCCAAATGAAACACTTCAGGCAAAAGCGTTCCATGAGTAGTGTTTTTTTGCTCACATTTTGAGAACGTTATTAAAGAGCAGATGACGAATGGTCTTTTAATGTACGTTTGTTCATATCTTTGACTAAACGTTTCTGTGTCTGTGGTTATAGTAGTCGGCCAAATGACCAAATAAATGTTAAAAACAAATCTAAATGTTATTAATATGTTTTATTTGGAGTCTAATGGTTAATTTGTTCAGTTTTCTATCCTCTATAGAACTGAATGAAACTGAGGCTGAGAGAGATAGACAAACACTCAGAAATGTTTTGAGTTTTTCTTTACTCAGAAAGTTTATTGGACAAATGTTTCAGTGTGGAGGGTGTGTGTGTGTGTGTGAGTGTGTGTCTGTGTCTGTGTGTGTGTGTGAGTGAGTGAGTGTTTGTGTGTGTGTGAGAGAGAGAGAGAGAGAGTGTGTGTGTGTCT
>NW_015644341.1:66841-70480 GCF_001515625.1 Sinocyclocheilus rhinocerous
GTGTGTGTGTGTGTGTTTGACACTTGCTCAGGCGTCAGATGAACGTGTTAATGTCTGAACATAACACTGTTTTACCGCCGCTTTCCCAGACACACAGACTCCTCACACACTCACATGATGATAAGTTTTTTTTCAACTGCTTACACACAAAATCTTTCCTCGTCACAGTTTCTGAAAGCTGACACTCAAACAGCAGAAGCACACACCAAATCTGCAAAACCATGCACTAATTCTCAGCCTTTGACTCGGTTTTCAATTTCATAAAACACTTTTTGCAAAACACAACACACAGTTCTCTCTGTAACACACACAAATCTAACAGGAATTACAGTTTTTTACGATTGCTTACACACTAAAATTAAACTTTTCCAACAATTAGCAAAACCTTACACTCAAGGAGCAAAACACAAGGCTAGATTTGCACAACTGTAAGCACATTGTCAGCTTCACACTATTTGCAAAACATTACACACAGTGATTTGCAAAACACTAAACACACTTGTATACATCAGACACAGAAGTATATCATGATGTCACTTCCTTGCAATTCCAAAGCACTGACTGTCAAATTACCACACCTATGAGCCAATCTGTTAAACACAGCCATCAGGTGCACAAACACATGATTGCTAAATTTAAGCAGCTGAAAAAACTGTTTAGGAAAAATATAATGCTGGGGCTTATGTGATATACGTTTGCATGTGTATATGCATTAACGTTCAAAAGTCTCTTATGCTCATTGTGGCTGATCAAAAATACAGTAAAAATTGTGAAATATGATTCTAATGTAAATCAGCTGTTTTCTATGTGAATCTCTGTTAAACTGTAATTTATTTCTGTGATACGCAGCTGTATTTTCAGCATCATTACTCCAGTCTTCAGTGTCACATGATCTTCAGAAATCATTCTAATATGCTGCTTTGCTGCTCAATAAACATTTCTGATTATTATCAATGTTGAACACATTAATATTTTTGTGGAAACCGTGATACATTTTATTTTTCAGGATTCACAGATGAACAGAAAGTTCAAAAGAACAGCATTAATTTGAAATAGAAATATTTTGTTACATTATAAATGTCTTTACTGTCACTTTTGATAAATTTAATGCGTCCTTGATGAATAAAAGTGTTTATTTCTTTCTAAAAACGAATCTCACTGACCAGAGTTTTGAACAGTAGTGAGTGTAGCCTATATACAATTAAAGATTACATCAGCACTGTGATTCCTGCAGGTATTTGTGAATATTAATGATCGTGGGAAAGCAGAACGTGTGTGTGTGTGTGTTGAGGTGTTGTGTTGGGAATATGTTGGCGTGTGTGTTGTGTGTGAAGTGTGTGTGTGAGGGTGTTAATTATTGTGCTCATTAAGGATGTGTGTAGATTCACACTGTGAGTTTTGACCGGGTCATGCTGTGTTCTGCGGTCTAATATATAACACTTGATACAGTTTTAAGAACTAAGAAAGTTAAACATCAGATTTTCAAATGCTACTATTTAGGTTAAATTTATATTTAGTTTTATTTAATTTTTAGTTATTTATTAATGTTAGTAACTTATTTCAGGGAAGGCAACATTTCTAATTTTCCTTTAGCTTTTTATCTAATATTTATATTTTATTTCATTTCAACTTTACTTAAAAAATGTTTTTAATAGTTTTAGTTTAATAGATAATAGCCATACCCTGTAAAATATAAACAAAGATTAAAGGAGTATGTTAGAAAATAGTAAGAAAATACTAATTCAGTCTTTCTACTCCACAATTTCACATTTAGTTCAATGCTGTTTCTTTATAATGAATCGTGCAATTTACTAGCAATTTCAAAGTGAAAATTGTTCCTGCGCCAATTTTTTTCCAGTTTATGATTCACTATTTAATAAATATTGTCATAATGTAAGACAAAGCTATATAGGACATGAATATTTATAATAAAATTAGAATAGAATAAATATTTAGAAGTGAAGAGTGTTTTGCTGACTGTTATGAATCTGTGTGTGAACTTTTGACCAACCTTTGCTCAGACTCTCATGAAAGGTGTGAGTGAGTGTGTGTGTGTGTGTGTGTGTGTGTGTGTGTGTGAGAGAGATTGTGTGATTTAACACTGTTAGAGGTGTTGTGTGACTGCGGGAACTCGTGTGTCGTGAGTTTCTGAGCCGTTAGGAGCTCTGTTTCATCATATCTCTGTGTCCAGAGGTTTGTCTAACCCCCAGGTCTGGTCTGTAATGACTCATAAACCTCAGATCTGTGTGTCAATCGGAGGTTGTGTGAGAGTGTGTGAGCTACACAGAGGTCTGTGTGTGTGTGTGTGTGTGTCAATCGGAGGGTGTGTGAGAGTGTGTGAGCTACACAGAGGTCTGTGTGTGTGTGTGTGTGTGTCAATCGGAGGGTGTGTGAGAGTGTGTGAGCTACACAGAGGTCTGTGTGTGTGTGTGTGTGTGTCAATCGGAGGGTGTGTGAGAGTGTGTGAGCTACACAGAGGTCTGTGTGTGTGTGTGTGTGTGTCAATCGGAGGGTGTGTGAGAGTGTGTGAGCTACACAGAGGTCTGTGTGTGTGTGTGTGTGTGTCAATCGGAGGGTGTGTGAGAGTGTGTGAGCTACACAGAGGTCTGTGTGTGTGTGTGTGTGTGTCAATCGGAGGGTGTGTGAGAGTGTGTGAGCTACACAGAGGTCTGTGTGTGTGTGTGTGTGTGTCAATCGGAGGGTGTGTGAGAGTGTGTGAGCTACACAGAGGTCTGTGTGTGTGTGTGTGTGTGTCAATCGGAGGGTGTGTGAGAGTGTGTGAGCTACACAGAGGTCTGTGTGTGTGTGTGTGTGTGTCAATCGGAGGGTGTGTGAGAGTGTGTGAGCTACACAGAGGTCTGTGTGTGTGTGTGTGTGTGTCAATCGGAGGGTGTGTGAGAGTGTGTGAGCTACACAGAGGTCTGTGTGTGTGTGTGTGTGTGTCAATCGGAGGGTGTGTGAGAGTGTGTGAGCTACACAGAGGTCTGTGTGTGTGTGTGTGTGTGTCAATCGGAGGGTGTGTGAGAGTGTGTGAGCTACACAGAGGTCTGTGTGTGTGTGTGTGTGTGTCAATCGGAGGGTGTGTGAGAGTGTGTGAGCTACACAGAGGTCTGTGTGTGTGTGTGTGTGTGTCAATCGGAGGGTGTGTGAGAGTGTGTGAGCTACACAGAGGTCTGTGTGTGTGTGTGTGTGTGTCAATCGGAGGGTGTGTGAGAGTGTGTGAGCTACACAGAGGTCTGTGTGTGTGTGTGTGTGTGTCAATCGGAGGGTGTGTGAGAGTGTGTGAGCTACACAGAGGTCTGTGTGTGTGTGTGTGTGTGTCAATCGGAGGGTGTGTGAGAGTGTGTGAGCTACACAGAGGTCTGTGTGTGTGTGTGTGTGTGTCAATCGGAGGGTGTGTGAGAGTGTGTGAGCTACACAGAGGTCTGTGTGTGTGTGTGTGTGTGTCAATCGGAGGGTGTGTGAGAGTGTGTGAGCTACACAGAGGTGTGTGTGTGTATGTGTGTGTGTGTGTGTGTGCGTGCGTGTGTGTGTGAGTGTGTGTCAATTGGAGGTTGTGTGAGAGTGTGTGAGCTACACAGAGGTGTGTGTGTGTATGTGTGTGTGTGTGTGTGTGCGTGCGTGTGTGTGTGAGTGTGT
>NW_015644341.1:70669-72753 GCF_001515625.1 Sinocyclocheilus rhinocerous
TGTGTGTGAGAGAGAGTGAGTGTGTGTGCGTGAGGACTGTCAGATGAATCTGTATGAAGTGTGTGAGTGTGTGATCTGCCAGCAGATGGAGCAAGAGCTCATCATAATACTGTATATTTATTTAAATTTGTTTCTAAAAGTCTTCAACACATCTGGGATCAGGTGTTCTGCACATACAAAGGATATCCATGTTGTTTTGTAAGATTTAACTGAACTCAATAACCACTGTCCTTTAAAAATAAAGAGAGAACTAGTGATTTTGCATGACACAATGTGCAATATATTTCTAATATTTATATATTTATATATATTTTTATTCATCAGATCACTGCCATTTTTTGTAAATTGTTTGTAAACATACAATTATAAAAATTATTTATCATTTAAATTATGTTACATAACATTATATTTTATTTATACATTTATTTTATCATTTTGTGGCTAAGTTGAGGCTAATTTTTGTTTCTAAATTATTATTATTATTATTAATAATAGTATTATACTTTCTATAATTCTAATTTCGGGCTAATATGAGGATTGTTTTGTAAAATGCTTATATATACAGTATATATATATATATATACACACACACACACATATAGTAAAGACTTGTATTGTTATAAAATACTTCTTCTATGGGCAGCAGAGGGCGCTGTTTCACAGTTTTGTTTGTCTTGGATAAATCCAGTCAGATTAATTTTCATGTAATATTTCCCTCCAGACTCACTGATGTTCCTTGTTGATCACTGCATTAGTAATTCTGTTTTAAAAAGTCACATTTAAATAAAGAAACTGCACACAGCGCACATGCTGCAGAATTATTCCTCATCAGCCTGTTACATTCCAGCAGGATGAGCACGTGTTCACAGAGGATTTTCACAAGGACTAATCATTCCTCTCACGAAGACCTGAACATGATGTGGACTTCAAGTTATGCAAATAGTTCATTTCTGATTGGGTTTCACATGTTTGCAGTCGGATTCAGCGCCATATGAATGGTCACATGCTGTTGTTTTTATTCACACATCTGCTCAAGAAAACTTGAAAATATCATTGACTTTATTTATAATATTTTTTTTAACCATTGAGAAAGTCACTTTGTCATTTATATTATAGCTATACACTTCTGAAGACTGCTTTGCCCCTCCAGCAATATAAAGCATTTTTAAATGTAAACAAACACAAGAACTCACCTTATTAATAGCGGCGGGTCACGTGTAACGCGGATGTGCGAGACTTCCGGTGTGACTGGCGTCTAGTTATTTTAGCTGCAGAAAAATAGTGCGTTATGCTGCTTTATATTGATAACCGTTATTTGTTATCATTTTAATTCATGATCATAATTGCAAACACACTGGTTTATAGCGCAAATCATTTTATAGTTTACCGCACTTTGTTATTCTTAGTTATTTATCGATTGCGTTGAATGAACCGGAAGTCTCGTACATTCACGCGTTTTTACTTTTTAAAAGCTAGTAACTCTGTTTATTTTTTCATACTACTATACTATTATCCAGCTAACAGAACTAACTTTCTGGCGAGGTTCTCTCAACAAACATAGTCTAGTAACGTTAATAGAACGTTTGGTAAAAATTATCTGGTCTTTAATAATGTTTAAACATTATTGAGACCTGGAATGTTGTTTCATGCAATGTTTTAGACGTTTGTCTAACATTTTTTAAATCTTACGGCTTGTTTCAGAGAACATTCAGAAGTAACGTTCCCATAATGTTTGCAAGAAATTAACCTTTAACCTTTGCACAACCAAAATAAAACATTAGTTAAATTAAGAGAATGTTAGTAAAACATTCTTAGAATATATTTTTGTTATCTGACTATATGGTTAACTGTGTTTTTAATGTAAAATTCAATTTAATTTTCTCACCAGACTAAAGTGAATGGATCACACATCGCTCTTTCACAGAGCTGTGAAGGGTTAATGGTGTGTTTCAAAACGGCCACTTAAGGAATCAGAAACACATCAGCACCCCCACAACACAAGAGCAAGACAAGCTAGTGTGTGTGTGTGTGTGTGTGTGTGAGAGTGTGTGTGTGTGTGTGTGTGTGTGTGTGTGTGTGTGGTC
>NW_015644341.1:73016-86030 GCF_001515625.1 Sinocyclocheilus rhinocerous
ACACACACACACACACACACACACACACACACACTCTCACACACACACACACACACACACACACACACACCTGCATCATTTCGAAAGAAAAAAAAAAATTCTTCTTAAGGTTTATTTTCAGATCAATCTCAAGAAAAAAAGAAAGTACATATTTGGGAATACAAAATATTCTAATTTATTTTTTAGTTAGAAAATAACATATTAGCAGTTAAGAATATTTATTTCTTAAAGGGACAGCTTTCAAGTCTTTCATCATTTACTCACCCTCAAGTTGAGTTTCTTTCTTCAGGTGAACACAAAAGATATTTTGAAGAATGTTGGAAAGTAAACAGCTGACGGCAGCCATTGATTTCCATAGTATGAAGAAAATACTATGGAAATCAATGGCTACCGTCAACTTTTTGTTTACTAATATTCTTCAAATTATCTTCTTTTGTGTTCAATAGAAGAAAGAAACTCATTCAGGTTTGGGACAGTAAATAATGACAGAATTTTTTTTTTTGGTTGAACTGTCCCTTTAAGAATGTTTTGTGAATGCAGCCCCTGCTTTGTATTGAATAAAAATGCTTTTCATAAGAACTGCAACACTATTGCATCAGTGTGTGTGCGGGTCTGTGTGTGTGTGTGTGTGTGTGTGCTGTGCATCTGTTGCTCACGGTGCTGCAGCGTTCAGTACATCTCAGATGGGACTCATGAATTCATGAGAGTTTAAGGAGCCATGACTGAGCTGCACACACACACACACACACACACACACACACACACACACACACAGAGGAGGCCCATCTGGTTGAGTGACCTGTAATAATTAGTTATTAATCTTCCCATGAGACGGAGCTGAGCTGGAATACATTAACACGCTTACTGACACACAACACCCACAGCGAGATGATGGAAACCCACCGGGGGTTATGGGTAGACAGACACAGATGAAGGGGCGGAGCATGTCAGGAGCAGAGCGAGCTGATTGGACCCTGACATAATGTAGAATGTTTGAACAAGTCGTTACTAAATATGTGAGGCTTGCCAATACAAAACACACTGCCACGTTGCTAGGGTGGTGTTAGTGGTTGCTAGGGCGTTGCTATGCAGTTGCTAAAGTGTTTTGGGTGACTGTTGTTAGGGTGTCGTTGCTAGGGTGGTGTTAGTGGTCACTAGGATGTTGCTATGCAGTTGTTAAAGTGATTTGAGTGACCGTTGCTAGGGTGTTGTTGTTAGGGTGGTGTTAGTGGTTGCTAGGGCATTGCTGTGCAGTTGCTAAAGTTGTCTGGGTGACTGTTGCTAGGGTGTCATTGTTAGGCTGGTGTTAGTGGTTGCTAGGATGTTGCTATGCAGTTGTTAAAGTGATTTGAGTGACTGTTGCTAGGGTGTCGTTGCTAGGGTGGTGTTAGTGGTCGCTAGTGCGTTGCTATGCAGTTTCTAAAGTTGTCTGGGTGACTGCTGCTTGGGTGTCGTTGCTAGGGTGTTGATATGCAGTTGCTAAAGTGTTTTGGGTAACTGTTTCTAGGGTCTTGTTGTTAGTGTGGTGTTAGTGGTAGCTAGGGCATTGCTATGCAGTTGCTAAAGTTGTCTGGGTGACTGTTGCTAGGGTGTCATTGCTAGGGTGGTGTTAGTGGTTGCTAGGGTGTTGCTATGCAGTTGCTAAAGTGTTTTAAGTGACGTTTGCTAGGGTGTCGTTGTTAGGGTGGTGTTAGTGGTTGCTTTGGCATTGCTATGCAGTCGCTAAAGTTGTCTGGGTAACTGTTGCTAGGGTGTCATTGATAGGGTGGTGTTAGTGGTTGCTAGGGTGTTGCTATGCAGTTGCTAAAGTGTTTTGAGTGACTGTTGCTAGGGTGTCATTGTTAGGGTGGTGTTAGTGGTTGCTAGGGTGTTGCTATGCAGTTGCTAAAGTGTTTTGAGTGACTGTTGCTAGGGTGTCATTGTTAGGGTGGTGTTAGTGGTTGCTATGGCATTGCTATGCAGTTGCTAAAGTTGTCTGGGTAACTGTTGCTAGGGTGTCATTGCTAGGGTGGTGTTAGTGGTTGCTAGGGTGTCGCTATGCAGTTGCTAAAGTGTTTTGGGTAACTGTTGCTAGGGTGGTGTTAGTGGCTGCTAGGGCATTGCTATGCAGTTTCTAAAGTTGTCTGGGTGACTGCTGCTAGGGTGTCGTTGCTAGGGTGTTGCTATGCAGTTGCTAAAGTTGTCTGGGTCACTGTTGCTAGGGTGGTGTTAGTGGCTGCTAGGGCATTGCTATGCAGTTTCTAAAGTTGTCTGGGTCACTGTTGCTAGGGTGGTGTTAGTGGCTGCTAGGGCATTGCTATGCAGTTTCTAAAGTTGTCTGGGTCACTGTTGCTAGGGTGGTGTTAGTGGCTGCTAGGGCATTGCTATGCAGTTTCTAAAGTTGTCTGGGTCACTGTTGCTAGGGTGGTGTTAGTGGCTGCTAGGGCATTGCTATGCAGTTTCTAAAGTTGTCTGGGTCACTGTTGCTAGGGTGGTGTTAGTGGCTGCTAGGGCATTGCTATGCAGTTTCTAAAGTTGTCTGGGTCACTGTTGCTAGGGTGGTGTTAGTGGCTGCTAGGGCATTGCTATGCAGTTTCTAAAGTTGTCTGGGTCACTGTTGCTAGGGTGGTGTTAGTGGCTGCTAGGGCATTGCTATGCAGTTTCTAAAGTTGTCTGGGTCACTGTTGCTAGGGTGGTGTTAGTGGCTGCTAGGGCATTGCTATGCAGTTTCTAAAGTTGTCTGGGTCACTGTTGCTAGGGTGGTGTTAGTGGCTGCTAGGGCATTGCTATGCAGTTTCTAAAGTTGTCTGGGTCACTGTTGCTAGGGTGGTGTTAGTGGCTGCTAGGGCATTGCTATGCAGTTTCTAAAGTTGTCTGGGTCACTGTTGCTAGGGTGGTGTTAGTGGCTGCTAGGGCATTGCTATGCAGTTTCTAAAGTTGTCTGGGTCACTGTTGCTAGGGTGGTGTTAGTGGCTGCTAGGGCATTGCTATGCAGTTTCTAAAGTTGTCTGGGTCACTGTTGCTAGGGTGGTGTTAGTGGCTGCTAGGGCATTGCTATGCAGTTTCTAAAGTTGTCTGGGTCACTGTTGCTAGGGTGGTGTTAGTGGCTGCTAGGGCATTGCTATGCAGTTTCTAAAGTTGTCTGGGTCACTGTTGCTAGGGTGGTGTTAGTGGCTGCTAGGGCATTGCTATGCAGTTTCTAAAGTTGTCTGGGTCACTGTTGCTAGGGTGGTGTTAGTGGCTGCTAGGGCATTGCTATGCAGTTTCTAAAGTTGTCTGGGTCACTGTTGCTAGGGTGGTGTTAGTGGCTGCTAGGGCATTGCTATGCAGTTTCTAAAGTTGTCTGGGTCACTGTTGCTAGGGTGGTGTTAGTGGCTGCTAGGGCATTGCTATGCAGTTTCTAAAGTTGTCTGGGTCACTGTTGCTAGGGTGGTGTTAGTGGCTGCTAGGGCATTGCTATGCAGTTTCTAAAGTTGTCTGGGTCACTGTTGCTAGGGTGGTGTTAGTGGCTGCTAGGGCATTGCTATGCAGTTTCTAAAGTTGTCTGGGTCACTGTTGCTAGGGTGGTGTTAGTGGCTGCTAGGGCATTGCTATGCAGTTTCTAAAGTTGTCTGGGTCACTGTTGCTAGGGTGGTGTTAGTGGCTGCTAGGGCATTGCTATGCAGTTTCTAAAGTTGTCTGGGTCACTGTTGCTAGGGTGGTGTTAGTGGCTGCTAGGGCATTGCTATGCAGTTTCTAAAGTTGTCTGGGTCACTGTTGCTAGGGTGGTGTTAGTGGCTGCTAGGGCATTGCTATGCAGTTTCTAAAGTTGTCTGGGTCACTGTTGCTAGGGTGGTGTTAGTGGCTGCTAGGGCATTGCTATGCAGTTTCTAAAGTTGTCTGGGTCACTGTTGCTAGGGTGGTGTTAGTGGCTGCTAGGGCATTGCTATGCAGTTTCTAAAGTTGTCTGGGTCACTGTTGCTAGGGTGGTGTTAGTGGTTGCTATGGCATTGCTATGCAGTTGCTAAAGTTGTCTGGGTAACTGTTGCTAGGGTGTCATTGCTAGGGTGGTGTTAGTGGTTGCTAGGGTGTTGCTATGCATTCGCTAAAGTGTTTTGGGTAACTGTGTCTAGGGTGTTGTTGTTAGGGTGGTGTTAGTGGTTGCTATGGCATTGCTATGCAGTTGCTAAAGTTGTCTGGGTAACTGTTGCTAGGGTGTCATTGCTAGGGTGGTGCTATGCAGTTGCTAAAGTGTTCTGGGTGACTGCTTGTGTCTTGCTAAGTGGTTGCTCGGGTGGCATTAGTTGTTGCTAGGTTGTTGTGGGCATTGCTATGTGTTTGTTAAGTGTCTTTAGTGTTTTCAGCACATTATTACGGGGGTTGCTATGGTGTTAGGTGTTTTTTTAGCACACTGGCATGTGGTTGCTAGCGTGTTGTGGCTGGTTGCCAGGTTATACGGTGACCTGAGTGTTTTTAGCATGCTAGTAACACGTTCGCTCAAGTGTTGTGAATGGTTGCCAAGTTAAGCTAAGCATTTTGGATGTAGTGATTATCCTGTGTTGGTATGCTTCTTGCGTTGCTAGGGTGTTCTGGCTGGTTGCTGTACGTTTACGTTTAGGGTTTGATCACATTATTTTGAGCTGTGTGTTTATTTGTTTACTGTCCTTTTGAGAAATAAGACTATGAATGTGTGTGTGGAGGTTTGGAGCTGTAATGCTCTCTCTCTCACACACACACACACACACACACACACACAGTCATTCTCCAGTATGTTTAACATCTGGATGTAATGTCAGACATCAGTAATTTCTGATACTCACCTCACATGATTGGCAACAGAAACACCAGCATGACTTTATCCTGCAGAACTACCAAAGGCTTTGGTTGAAAAATACACATTTTATGCACGAAAAATGCATCTGGTCACATCTGCACACAACCTTTTCATAAGAACATGGTATAGAAGAAAATCAATTAAATCCAAAGCTCTTCTCAGATCGAAATGACAGAAAATACTTCTAAACACCCCCAAAATACACACATTTTTGGATTTATTAAATTTATTGTATATAAAATTTCATTTCAATCTCAGTCGACAGCGTTGATCATTTCACAGGTGAATTTAATGAAAACCGCAGGAAAATTATTTACCTCAAATTGCAAGAAATGATATTCTGCACAAAGAAAATGAAGCTGCTTGTTTTATAACAATCAATTTGTCATTATTGTGATGCACCTTGATATTCTCTTTTGAGTCTAGAGTCAGTACAACCAATGCAACTATGATCTGTCATCAGAGCAAAACATAATTGATTTTGCATCAGAATAACGAGATTTGGGGTGAATGTCAAAGTGCAAACAAAAAATAAATTTTCTTCATGCATTCTGCATTTTTATTTTTGCAGTTATCATTTGTTTTATATTACTGTAAATAATAGATTTATTTTATAAAACTAATGCAACTATGATATGCAAATAATGCTTGCTATATATTTGATTTTGGATCAAAACAATGAGAATTGGGTTGAATTTACATGAAAATAATGCAGTGCACTAATGCAAACCTAATTTTCTTTATGCATTAATATTTTTTAGCTTGTATTATTTTCTTTAGATTACTGTAAATAATATATTAAAAAAAAATTAAAATCAACAAATTAAAGTCAGCACAACCAATGCAACTGCAATCTGTAAATACTACAAAATCTAATTGATTTTGAATTAAAAAGAATATATTTAGGGTGAAAATGTTCTTACTTGACATTAAAATACTGACTCAGGGCAAACATAAAACAATTTTCTTCATGCATTTTTTTTTTTGCGGCTCTCATTATTCTCTTTAAAGCACTGTAATAGATTTTACATTTTCAATTAAAACCAACAAATTAAAGGCAGCACAACCAATGTAATTATGATGTAAACCCAGCAAAATATAATTGATTTTGCATTAAAATAAAAAGAACTGGGGTGAAGTGACATGAAAATATTGCCACGGTGCAAACAAAAAACGTTATTTTCTCCGTGCATTCTTAATCCATTAAAATAATGGATTTTATTTCAGTTACCAAATGAAAGGCAATACAACTACATTCTGTAAATCTGTAAATAGGGTTAGGAATAATGATAGCGGGGTAAATTGATATGATAATAATGCCACAGTGCAAACAAAAAAAGTCAGTTTTCTTCATGCATTCTTCATTTTTCTTCTACTGTAAATCATATTTTTAAAAAAAATTTATCAACAAATTAAAAGCAGTACAGCCGATGCTATACATACCGAAAAAATTGCATTAAAGTAAAGGTTCTTAAATAATGTCACAGTGCAAAAAAACTTATTTTTCTTCATGCAAAATATAATTTCTTTCTTTTTTAGCTTGTGATCTGACCTACACGTGTTCTTGATACTAGCGCTTGTATAAATAGCAACATGAGAACGCTATTATATGTGTCCCTGCAGCACAAAAGCAGTCTTAAGTCGCTGG
Organism: Sinocyclocheilus rhinocerous; assembly: GCF_001515625.1. NCBI lineage: Eukaryota > Metazoa > Chordata > Actinopteri > Cypriniformes > Cyprinidae > Sinocyclocheilus > Sinocyclocheilus rhinocerous. The sequence continues at coordinate 79,457 of NW_015644341.1, forward strand.
GGTATATTTGTAGCAATAGCCAACAATACATTGTATGGGTCAAAATTATCCATTTTTCTTTTATGCCAAAAATAATTAGGATATTAAGTAAAGATCATGTTCCATGAAGATATTTTGTAAATTTCCTACCGTAAATATATAAAAACTTAATTTTTGATTAGTAATATGCATTGCTAAGAACTTAATTTGGACAACTTTAAAGATGATTTTCTCAATATTTAGATTTTTTTGCACCCTCAGATTCCAGATTTTCAAATAGTTGTATCTCAGCCAAATATTGTCCTATCCTAACAAACCACACATCAATGGAAAACTTATTTTTTATAAATAAAAAATAGTTCCGGTGCTTGATTCTGATTGGCTGAGCCGCGTTCGAAGCTGTTGTAAAGGACTCTACAAAGTAACATACACCTTTGTTTACGTTTGTGTGTTGCTCGGCAACCACTTTGTTACAACCACAACTGTTTCTGAGGAGCTACATTGTTTGGTGGAAGAATATTGTTTTTATTAATATCATTACACTTTATTTGCTCAGTTTTATTTTGTGAAACCTAACTACGTATATGGAATAACCGTTTTATAAAAGCAATAAGCCCCGTGAAGCCGTGGTTTACAGTGAATTTATAACAGCTCCGCGTCGTGCCTAACAACGCCCCTTAGCTGTTATAAACCACGGCTTCTTGGGGCTTATTGCTTTAATTTCAGATGATGCATAAATCTAAATTTTAAAAAAATGACCCGTATGACTGGTTTTGTGCTGCAGGGTCACAACACAGGGATGTTTCCAGGCTGGTAAAGCAGCAGCGGGTGTTTTGCGGTCAGCTGCTGTTGGTGATGATGACCGATGTTGCGTTGTGCGCGGCACTGGTCTGAAAGTGCATGTGTGCGTTCACGTCATAACGGGACAGTCTGTCCGAGCCGGGACTGCTCAGACCGGACAGCGAGGCTGGACTCCCGTCTCTGTCGTCTCGGTGCAGGACGAGACGGGGCGGTCCTCGGCAAACAGAGGAGAAGACATCGCTCATGCAGCCGTCCTCCACCTTAATCTGCTCCTGTCTGGCACCCATCCGGCTCTGGGACGCCTGGATTTCATAGCAACTGTCTCCCGAGTCGCCCGAGTCGCCTGGAGATCCGTCTGCACGCTCCCCGTCCCAATGAGCTGCCGAAGAGATTTCATGAAACCGTGACATTTTTTGTGAGCTGAAGCTCCCTGAGGACCGATTATGAACTTCTGTTTGTGTGTGTATATAAACATGTTCAGTTGTAGATATTTTTATTATAAAACAGATAGTTCCGGTGCTTGATTCTGATTGGCTGAGCTGCGTTCGAAGCTGTTGTAAATGACTCTACAAAGTAACATACACCTTTGTTTACGTTTGTCTGTTGCTCGGCAACCACTTTGTAGCAACCACAACTGATTCTGAGGAACTACATTGTTTGGTGGAAGAATACTGTTTTTATTAATATCTTTACACTTTATTTGCTCTGTTTTATTTTGTGAAACCTAACTACGTATATGTGAATAACCTAACAACGCCCCTTAGCTGTTATAAATTCACTGTAAACCACGGCTTCACGGGGCTTATTGCTTTATTGCTTATCAAGTCAGATTTTAAAGGTGCATTACAATTTAAAGTTGTGAATAAAAGAATGGTATGTTTGAAAAACATAAATATGAACACTTATGTACTTTATCTAGTATCTAGTAGCCTAAATGACATCAGCCACAAAACTATTTAATCACTTTCATTTTTAAAAACAAAGCAACAAAGCTGTTTTGGTAAACGAGAAGAATGAGAATGTATTGAAGAAAGCACCAGTAAGAAATTTAGTTTTTGTGGTTTGTTTTTAAAAACAAAAAACAAAAAGAATACTTTTATTCATCAGGGACGCATTAAAATGATCAAAAGTGACAGTGAATACATTTATAATGTTACAAAAGATTTCTATTTCAAATAAATGCTGTTCTTTTGAACTTTCTATTCATCTGTGAATCCTGAAAAATAAATTGATTATATTATTATAGTTCACTAAAACAAAAAAAAAGGTCATTATTTGAAATAAAATAAACATTATATATATATACTGTATATAAACTCATAAATTAATGAATAAATTATTTAATATTATTTTAGAAATTATTTAAATTAGTATTTAAATTAGTTTATTACACTTAAATAATTACTGAAAATATAAAAATAAAAACTGGTTCAAAATAGTAATAAAAGCAAACTGTTTTTATTAATATCATTACACTTTATTTGCTCTGTTTTATTTTGTGAAACCTAACTACGTATATGTGAATAACCTAACAACGCCCCTTAGCTGTTATAAATTCACTGTAAACCACGGCTTCACGGGGCTTATTGCTTTATTGCTTATCAAGTCAGATTTTAAAGGTGCATTACAATTTAAAGTTGTGAATAAAAGAATGGTATGTTTGAAAAACATAAATATGAACACTTATGTACTTTATCTAGTATCTAGTAGCCTAAATGACATCAGCCACAAAACTATTTAATCACTTTCATTTTTAAAAACAAAGCAACAAAGCTGTTTTGGTAAACGAGAAGAATGAGAATGTATTGAAGAAAGCACCAGTAAGAAATTTAGTTTTTGTGGTTTGTTTTTAAAAACAAAAAACAAAAAGAATACTTTTATTCATCAGGGACGCATTAAAATGATCAAAAGTGACAGTGAATACATTTATAATGTTACAAAAGATTTCTATTTCAAATAAATGCTGTTCTTTTGAACTTTCTATTCATCTGTGAATCCTGAAAAATAAATTGATTATATTATTATAGTTCACTAAAACAAAAAAAAAGGTCATTATTTGAAATAAAATAAACATTATATATATATACTGTATATAAACTCATAAATTAATGAATAAATTATTTAATATTATTTTAGAAATTATTTAAATTAGTATTTAAATTAGTTTATTACACTTAAATAATTACTGAAAATATAAAAATAAAAACTGGTTCAAAATAGTAATAAAAGCAAATCAGCATATTAGAATGATTTCTGAAGATCATGTGACACTGAAGACTGGAGTAATGATGCTGAAAATACAGCTGCGCATCACAGAAATACATTACAGTTTAACACATATTCACATAGAAAACAGCTGTTTTAACAAAGAAACATTAACAAATCTAAATTATTCCAAGTTTCCAATCCTCAGTTTCCACAGAAATACACACTGTTTTCAGCGTTGATGATAATCAGAAATGTTTCTTGAGCAGCAATGATTTCTGAAGGATCATGTGACTCACCGTGAGTTTGATGGTTGTGTTGAGTTGCTTTAGTGGCATCCCACCATCCCTCTCTGCCGCTGACGCTCTGATCGCACAGCTGTGTGTGTGAAGCGTGTGTGTGTGTGTGTGTCTGAGCACACGTGTCCAGTCGCTGCGGGGAGGCGGAGTCTGTCACAGGGCTGCCGTCCCATTGGCTGTCGCAGTCGGAATCTGAGCGCTCGTTCTGGAAGAACGAAAACTGCTGAAAAAAACAGAACAGGAAGTGAGGAGAGAACCCTTTGAAAACACACTCAGGAAAAATATTCAAAAAATGTATTCATTCTTCTTTTTTTTTTCTTAAGTTGATCTCAAAAGTTAAAGGTGAAAACGTTCATTGAAAGTGGACAGTTGACATCATGTGTAATTTTACTTCTCATTATTTTTTTTCTGTAATATTTATTTATAGTATCTCTTAGAATGATTTATTTTCATTATTTGGCTGGACTCCAAAATCACACATTTTGTCTTTTAAAAAAATAAAGCGATTTATTGAAGTTGTCGTAGCTTTTTAGGAATTTCAATTAAACATTAAAATTGTCATAAAATGTGAAATATTGTAAATGTGCATAAAAAATTATAAGATTTTTTTTTTCTCATTTTCATTTAGTTTAACTTAATGTAACTTAAAATAATAATAATAACATAAAAACAAACTTATTTTATTTCAGTTAGTTTCCAAGGCAACAATTCTCATTTTCATTCAGCTGAACTTAAAAAATGAAAAAAACTGAAACTGAAATAAAAACTAATAAATATTTAGACTTATTTAAAAACAACAAAAACCAAAAAAAAAAAGACAAAAACACACAATAAAATTACTGAAACACTAACAAAAATGAACATGAGCGCAGAAAATATAAAATTAATATCTAATTTAAAATATTAACAAAAACAAGGACACATTTTGTCAAAAGTAACAATAAAGACATTAAGTACATTAGTTAATATGAACTTAAATAGAACAGTTATTTTGAACTGTAATAATAATATTTCATAATATTGATGTTTACTGTATTTTTAAGCAAATAAATGCAGTCTTGGTGAGCAAAATTTGAACAATAGTGTGCATAAATAAATAAACAAACACATACAAATGAACCAGCGATGATAATATAGTGAGTGAAAATTGTGACTAAAAATGAATATATTTAACATCCAAAATATGCATTTTATACATTATGCATTTTTAAGTTTGAGAGCGTCTGTGACCGAGCGTGAAGATATTAATTGTATTGATTTATTTAGCTTGACACCTGAGAGAACGGAGCAGCCAGGATCTTCGCTGGGGGTTTGTCCTGATGGTTTGCGTAAGGGAACGCAGGTTTGCTGGGCTTCAGCTGCTCCAGAGACAGCGCCAGGCCTTTATACTCCGTGTCCCTAAACACACACATTATTACAGTCCATATGCTGCATGAGCATGACACTCACTGCTGGAGCGCACCTAAAAATGAGTCAAAAATCCATCGTTTTTAGTACGGGGGGAAAAAAAACTTTTGCATATCATATTAATAAAAAAAAAACAATTGTAACACTTTTAACACCTTTAACACCTTTCCTTCCGCATCTGTTTAAAAATTCTAAAAAATTTATCAATTTTAGTGCAGGAAAAAAACTCAAAATACACATCATATATATATATATACACTGGCGTTCAAAAGTTTGGGATCAGTAAGACTGTATGTTTTTTAAAGCTCAGCAAGGCTGCATTTGATCAAAAATACAGAAAAAAACAGTAATGTTATTACAATATAAAATAATGGTTTCTATTTGAATATCCTTTAAAATATAATTTATTTCTGTGATGCAGTGCTGAATTACTCCAGTATAAAGTGATCCTTCAGAAATCATTCTAATATGCTTAATTAATTAGTTATGAAAAAATAACACAATTAAAATATTTTAACGCAGTTAACGCACTGGCTCCGCCCCCAGACTGTTGATAAATATGATGCATGGCAACAAATTCATAAATGCAGTTATGCCCTAAAATTCAAGATATTTATATATGTTTTTGTCTCATATTTATATGTTTATTGTCCTGAAAAGCACGAGTGCAGATGTGATTTTATACAACAGTTCAGCAAATAAGAAGTTAATATTGTGTTATATTTTAAACACAATATTGTGTGTTTTTGCTCAGTTTTGCTAACTTCTGTAAAATACATTCAGCCTCGTATCTCACACACTTTTAGCACTGAATTTTGTGGGTAAATTTGCAGACTCATCAGATAGAGTATGGTTTCAGTTGACAAATATGAAGTTATGACTGTTTCAGCTGTGAGTGTGTAAGGTGTTTTCTTAAAGCGACAGGAGGGTTAATCAGTTAAACTGAGTCCTGTGCAGTGTTGGGGAGTAACTAGTTACATGTAACGGCGTTACGTAATTTAATTACAAAATAAATGTAACTGTAATCAGTTACAGTTACTAAGAAAAAATGTGTAATTAAATTACAGTTACTTATGAAAATGTTAACGATTACAAAGGGGATTACATTTGAATATTTACACATCCCAAACTTTTGAGCGCTAGTGTATATAAATGCGCTCGTTGCTGGATCGTGTGGCGTGTTGGAGAGGGAGATGTTGGTGGACTCACGTGAGGACGTAGTTGACGCTGACGATGCAGTGCGGACGAGACGAGCGGATGTTGTGAACGATGGTGGCGTAACTCTGCACCCAAACCCAGCCGCCGTGTTTGGACAGGAAGCGGTAATATTTAGTGGTCACCTGACCTTTGACCAGCACTGCAGAGACAGAGACACGTATTAAACATCAAACAGATTCTAATGAACTCATATTAAATATATGAAACGTTTGTAAGGGCCAGAAAGGGTGGAACATAAAAAAATGTAATTATGACTGTTTGTGGCACCAAAAGAAAAAAAATTTTTTGACACAAAATTAGACAAAAAAAAAAGATACAAAGTGTGTGTGTGTGTGTGTGTGTGTGTTTGAGTGTGTGATAATAAGTACACACACACACACACACTCAAACACACACTCAAACACACACACACACACACACACACTCTCGCACACACATTTTGTATCTTTTTACTTAATCAAAATAACCCAACTGCAGTTTGATTGAGATTAATTAGAATGCACAATGAAAACAATCTGTACAATCCGTGTCGTTCTGCCTGAGCTTGGGCCAAGCACATATTTGTTCATGTGAAGAGTGTGATTTTTATTTTTTTTTGCGGAAAGCGCGTTAAGTACAAAAGCATGGTTTACATACGAAATAATAGTTTAGCATTCAAATACATC
>NW_015644341.1:89804-93474 GCF_001515625.1 Sinocyclocheilus rhinocerous
TGTGTGTGAGTGTGTGTGTGTGTGTGTGTGTGTGTGTGTGTACCTTATATCCTCCGCTCGTCAGCCCGGCGTTACGTTTGGCCAAAACACACTTCATTCTCAAGAAGAACGAGCGCTCCACTTCATGTTCTGCAAAATTCACATCGCAGTCATCAGTCGGGCTTATATGCATGAAAATAATGCTAATTTAGTCATATTTTTGTCAGATTAACCTGGTGTTTTCTTTTTATACACTGAAAAAAAATTGGCATTGAAATAATTTTTATCCAGAAACTGCTAGTAAAACAAAAAATAAAGAAATGGCAAGTAACACACTGAATTAAAGTGAAATTTTGAAGCAGAATGACTAAAATAATTATTGTGTTATGTAAATAAGATACTCCAATTATATAATTGTATTTTTTATTTATATATTTTCTATCTTAATTTATAAACCGGCTAGTTCCGGTGCTTGATTCTGATTGGCTGAGCTGCGTTCGAAGCTGTTCTACGAAATAATAGTTTAGCATTCAAATACATCGTGAATATAGAAACATTTGGATTCGTGCCAAATAATAGAGGAAGGCTGCGTGAGAACAAAGGCGTTTGCTTTCTTTCATTCGTTTTGGCTTGTTTAGCAACTTATATTTTTCATTCTTGTTTTGTTCTGAATACAGAGTAATCCCCGTGAAGCCGTGGTTTACAACATACTTCAAAATAATCTTTGTATCTATAAACATTCTTTATAATTTTTTTATATTTATGTATTTTGTATCATATTTTTTTGTATTCATAATTTAATTTTAAAACTTTTTGCAATTTTTTGTGCCCAAAACAGTCCTAATTATGTTTTAATTTAAATGTTCCCATACTATTACAATTACGTTGAAAATAATTAGTTTAAAGACTCAAATTATTACTTGAAAATGTATTACAGTAATCTTTGTTTTATTTACAAAACTTGAAAAGCAGATTTTAGATCAATTGCGGTTTGTATATATAGTATAGGTTTACTTTACAATATACTGTATATAGGTGTATATATATATATATATATATAATATTTTTGTTTTTTTCTTTACATGACAAATAAATAACAGTACAAACACTTTACATTACTTTTACACATTTTCAGTATAAAGCTACAAGATTCAGGACTTTGGATTCCTCTCTTTAGGATGAATACTGATATGATCTGGACTCACGGAGGTGATGAGCGCAGCGCAGGTGAAAGCTGTCACAGCTGTGCACGTGATGATACAGGGTCTTCTCAATCAGGTCCTGTGGCTCATATCCTGTCAGCTCTGAAACCCTTAGAGCACAGAACAGCCCTGAATCAGTGGAGCATCTATAATAACAGTCATGCTTTATTTGTTTATTTAATGTTTTATTTGTTAGGGACAGATACAATAAACCTAGATGAAACTGAAATAACAGTCATCCTATGCATGTATCATAGTGCTTGTTGCTAAAGACACACTATTACTTATTAACTAGTTACTCCCCAACACTGGTGATAATATCATCGAAGTTAAAAGCAGAAACGCATGCATGGGTCATATCTCACCTGGAGTCGAGGAAGATGAGCTTCATGTCTAGACTGGCTCTGAACATGAACATGTTGCTGTGAAGCTTGATGTCGGTGACGGCGCTGGGAGGTAAAGTGTGTCCCACCGCCACCAGACCCACGTCCTTCTCAGCGGGAGGCAGAATCATACAGAAGAGTCTCAAAGGATATTTATTAATTCATTGCAAAATAAATCCTATTCAGAGAGGAGCAAGGAGGAGAACGAGAGGTTTGAACCTAACGCTCTCAGATAACTGAGCCTCGTTGTGTCCTTCACATGGTATATCAAGTGCATCCACTTCAGTGCATACATTTTCCTATGTCTATACAGTCAAAGTCTGATTCTCATAGGGGTCTGCCCACCGTCATCACCACCAGATGCAATATTTCAACAAAACCACACACTCTCTCTCTCTCTCTCTATATATATATATGTATATATAGTAATTTTTATATATTTTGTATCAAAGTGTATAATTTAATTTCAGTTTTTTGTTCTAATTATGTTTTTAATGTTCCACCCTTTCAGTTTACAACTTGTAAAAATAATTTTTTCCAGCCTACATTAGAAACGCATGAGAATTACTCTGAAAATGGCATGCATGTGCTCGTGTTGGATGCTGATCTTGCGTCTCACCGTGGATGAGGTGCGAGTGGAACGAGGGCTGAGGCGTCAGAACCGCGGTCATCTCGTCGTGATCGGCCGGATGAACGTACTCATAAATACTGTTCCCAGTCAGCTCTACCTGTGTGAAAGCACGTGTGTGATTGCACTGGAGGAACACGAGCACAAACACAGCAGCTGTTAGTCAGTGCTTCACCTGTGAAAGGCCCAGATGAACCGACGCCGTCTCTGAGATGTACATGATCTTCCCGTCGGCAGCCACCACGAATATAAAGCCGTCTAACGTCTGCAGATCAGAGAACATCAGACAGATCACGACAGAAAGCAACGAACGCCAAGAAAATCTGCAAAGATGCTTCGTTAATCATGTTCAAATGGGTCTAATGGATTTGCATGGAAATTAAGCATTAACTTCACTGTACAGAATCTCCTGATATATTTCTGAATGAATACAAGCCAATGATGATAATAATAATAATAATAATAATAATAATAATAATAATAATAATAATAATAATAATAATAATAATAATAATAATAATAATAATAATAATAATAATAATAATAATAATAATAATAATAATAATAATAATAATAATAATAATAATAATAATAATAATAATAATAATAATAATAATAATAATAATAATAATAATAATAATAATAATAATAATAATAATAAAGTCCGTGATGATAGTCTTCTCAATCAGGTCCTGTGGCTCATATCCTGTCAGCTCTGAAACCCTTAGAGCACAGAACAGCCCTGAATCAGTGGAGCATCTATAATAACAGTCATGCTTTATTTGTTTATTTAATGTTTTATTTGTTAGGGACAGATACAATAAACCTAGATGAAACTGAAATAACAGTCATCCTATGCATGTATCATAGTGCTTGTTGCTAAAGACACACTATTACTTATTAACTAGTTACTCCCCAACACTGGTGATAATATCATCGAAGTTAAAAGCAGAAACGCATGCATGGGTCATATCTCACCTGGAGTCGAGGAAGATGAGCTTCATGTCTAGACTGGCTCTGAACATGAACATGTTGCTGTGAAGCTTGATGTCGGTGACGGCGCTGGGAGGTAAAGTGTGTCCCACCGCCACCAGACCCACGTTCTGATAGCAGTCCAGCGCAGACGTCTTCAGATAGCCGCTGCAGTGGATGACCTGCGGGGTCAACGGTCACGCTCCGTTAGTGTCTGTCAGCTGACGCGGTGTGTGTGTGAGTGTCTGTGTGTGTGTGTGAGAGTGTGTGTGTGTGTGAGTGTCTGTGTGTGAGAGGCAACGAACGCCAAGAAAATCTGCAAAGATGCTTCGTTAATCATGTTCAAATGGGTCTAATGGATTTGCATGGAAATGAAGCATTAACTTCACTGTACAGAATCTCCTGATATATTTCTGAATGAATACAAGCCAATGATGATAATAATAATAATAATAATAATAATAATAATAAAAAAGTCATAATACCACCTGGAGCATCTGGAGCAT
>NW_015644341.1:93604-95132 GCF_001515625.1 Sinocyclocheilus rhinocerous
CACACACACACACACACACACGTGAATACGTGATAGATGAATATACTAAGCAAATATTAAAATTATAATACTCTTTACCCATATAGACATACAAAATATACAATTATAGTTTATAACAACAACAACAACTTTTAATATTATATTATAAACAAAAACAATTTATAATATATAATATAACAACAACAACAGTAATTATTATTATTATTATTATTTATTAAAGAGATATACATTTTATAAACGTTTTCAAAACAAAAGCTGTGTATAATATAATGCAAAGTGCACAAACCACTCATTAGTCCACATTTGTCATTATAAATTTATGTGTGCGTGTGTGTGTGTGTGTGAGAGAGAGAGAGAGTCATCAGATCGATGTTGTGAGTGAATCTAAGCTCGTGAACAAACAGTCGCTCAGGAAAGTAAATGACGGAGATCTGAACACACACACGCTTCACACACGCGCTACAACATTAATCACTCTATTCTAGATTTACATCTCACAAAAATACAGAGGCTTAAAAATACAATTCCTTACATTGCTTTAAAATAGTCGAATGAAAGGCATTTTTTTATTCATAAGATGCAAACGGACCCTGGAGGCTATTTATCCCACATACAGGCCTATAACACACTCACACACACACTCACACACACACACACACTGGGCTCTGAATTGATCCATTACTGAAATTGTTCGCACATTGCGTGATTCGGTTCAAATGGCGACTGAACCGACCAAATGTAAACAATTATTTTGTTTTGTTTTTAATATTTATTAAATTTACAATGTTTACAATGAAAGTTATAATAATAACTACTATAATCCTTCTATAATTATTACCTGTATTATAATACATTATTAGCCTACTATATATTAATCTACTACTAACAATAATAATAATTATTAGGCTTATCATAAAAATAATAGGCCTATATATATCATTAGTGATATAATTCATTTTACTGATTTACTGGATTTGTTTTTTTCTTGCATATTCCATATTTAAAGTAAATTACAATAAATATAAAATAAGTGAAAAGGCAACGTTTCTATTGCTTTCATTAGATTGCAGGGACAAAATTAATAATATGCGAATAAGGGCAGGAAACAAAATAAAGTCGTTAAAAGGTTGTTTTTTTTATTGTAATATTATTATTATCAGCCTATCTGACTTTCCCGAATCAAACATTTATTCTCCTCGGGTTTGGGCAAATGTAAAACATTATGATATGATGAACATATATGATTTCTGCTCAAAAACATTTTTCTTTCATTACAATATTTCACGTTCGGCATCGCGCTAATTAAACCGCTTCATTAATGAAAAGCATGTTTCTCTCAGACGGTTCAGCTCGTTTAAAGAAGAAGAAGAAGAAGAAGAAGAAGAAGAAGAAGAAGAAGAAGAAGAAAGAAACAGCATCAATTAGAAATTCATCTGATCTTAATGCGCAGTCACGCGCGAGACCCGCGAGACCACGCAATCCCTCTCACCATCTATCTATCTATATCTCTATCTATCTATCTATCTAT
>NW_015644341.1:96075-99977 GCF_001515625.1 Sinocyclocheilus rhinocerous
GTGTGTGTGTGTGTGTGTGTGAGTCTGTGTGTGTGTGTGAGAGTGTGTGTGTGTGTGTGTGTGTGTGTGAGAGAGAGAGAGAGTCATCAGATCGATGTTGTGAGTGAATCTAAGCTCGTGAACAAACAGTCGCTCAGGAAAGTAAATGACGGAGATCTGAACACACACACGCTTCACACACGCGCTACAACATTAATCACTCTATTCTAGATTTACATCTCACAAAAATACAGAGGCTTAAAAATACAATTCCTTACATTGCTTTAAAATAGTCGAATGAAAGGCATTTTTTTATTCATAAGATGCAAACGGACCCTGGAGGCTATTTATCCCACATACAGGCCTATAACACACTCACACACACACTCACACACACACACACACTGGGCTCTGAATTGATCCATTACTGAAATTGTTCGCACATTGCGTGATTCGGTTCAAATGGCGACTGAACCGACCAAATGTAAACAATTATTTTGTTTTGTTTTTAATATTTATTAAATTTACAATGTTTACAATGAAAGTTATAATAATAACTACTATAATCCTTCTATAATTATTACCTGTATTATAATACATTATTAGCCTACTATATATTAATCTACTACTAACAATAATAATAATTATTAGGCTTATCATAAAAATAATAGGCCTATATATATCATTAGTGATATAATTCATTTTACTGATTTACTGGATTTGTTTTTTTCTTGCATATTCCATATTTAAAGTAAATTACAATAAATATAAAATAAGTGAAAAGGCAACGTTTCTATTGCTTTCATTAGATTGCAGGGACAAAATTAATAATATGCGAATAAGGGCAGGAAACAAAATAAAGTCGTTAAAAGGTTGTTTTTTTTATTGTAATATTATTATTATCAGCCTATCTGACTTTCCCGAATCAAACATTTATTCTCCTCGGGTTTGGGCAAATGTAAAACATTATGATATGATGAACATATATGATTTCTGCTCAAAAACATTTTTCTTTCATTACAATATTTCACGTTCGGCATCGCGCTAATTAAACCGCTTCATTAATGAAAAGCATGTTTCTCTCAGACGGTTCAGCTCGTTTAAAGAAGAAGAAGAAGAAGAAGAAGAAAGAAACAGCATCAATTAGAAATTCATCTGATCTTAATGCGCAGTCACGCGCGAGACCCTCAGAGCAACGCAATCCCTCTCACCATCTATCTATCTATATCTCTATCTATCTATCTATCTATCTCTATCTCTATCTATCTATATCTCTATCTATCTTCACAGTCAGCGATTCTCACACTCTTAAAAATAATGATTCGGTTAGATTCCAAAAAGTGATTCGGAGTCAAATGTCACTTGGGAATCTTTTTAGGATCCACAAGTTTTTTTTTTTTTTTCTCGTTTTGAACAAAACAAAAAATCAATATAGCCTACTGAGGAGGTGTCAGAAATTACGGTTCGTAGTAGCCTGCACTCTTAAAAATAAAGGCTCCAAAAGGTTGTTTTTGCAATAGAAGGACCATTTTTGGTTCCCAAAAGAACCTTTCAGTGAACAGTTCCTAAAAGAGCCATTTTGAAGAACATTTTTTTTACTATAAAGATATTTTCTGCATTTGAAGGGCTCCATGGATGTTTAAGGTTGTTCACCATCGACGCCAATAAAAAAAACCTTCATTTTTAAGAGTGTAAAGGACAGCGTTTGTATTTATAACCATCTAAAACACACGCATTTTCCCCACGCAGGGAAATAATTCAAGTGAATCATCTGGAATCTGAACCATTATTTGCACTGCTTGCTATAAAGTCACGTCAATATAAAATGCGAAATAAAGTATCCTGTAAACAATGAAATAACGCTTGAGTAGCCTAGAATTTGAAATAGAATTGTTCTGTTGATTTGCATTGCGCATCGTTTAAACGCGGCTTTACAGGTGTGTGACACAAAATGTAGGCTATAATAGCCTATAAATCCTTTTTTTTTTTCTTCTTCTTCAGTGAATGCATGATCTGACTGATCGGCAGCCTATATTAAATGCATAAAAATACTAAAATACAAATTTTTAGAAAACAAAGGAATTCACTAGCTATATGGCATCTTTTGAATTTTATTTTTTCCCCTGATAATGACGAACCTTAATACGGCGTTCTGAACCTAAAAACCATCATAAAAATAGGCACTGTAAGGTGTTTTTTTGCGTAACTTTCGCTGTCTTAAAAGAACATTTCTACCCGATTTAGTGCATAACATAGTGCATTTAGGTTGATCCAGTGAAGTTTCGAGCAGTTTATTTTCACGCTCTGTTGTTATTTGTATCATCGCGCGTGACTCAAAAGCACCAGGAGGCCTGTGTAATTAGCGCGAGAGTGTTAATGAAGGCGTCTGACCTTGCGGGAACACCAGGCGCATCTTCAGGTAGCTGCTGGTCAGTCGGATGATGGACGCTTTGTCCAGCTGAGACGTGATGGCCGACGGTAACGGCAACATTCTGGCGAGCTCGTGAAACTCGCTGTTCTCCTTCTCCCGCCGCGTCCTCGCCGCCGTCTTGGACTTCTCCTTCATCGCGCCGTTAATCGAGCTCAACAATAAATCCAGCGAGAGACCCGCGACATCTGACCCGCGCAGGCCGCTGCCGATCAAAACGCATGCAGCAAAACTTTATGAATCTGCGCTTCACCAGCTCTAAAGAATCGAATTGCATTCTGAATTCATTTATCATTAGCCTGCTCAATAATGCATAACGACACGGTACAGTTAAAGGTGTCACTGTGCCCAAACTAACACTTCATATGTCCCACAATTATGTCATAATAATTAAAAATGACAGTATTTTTTTTTTATCATTTCACAACGAAACTCACGAAAACATATTAACATTACAGCTACTCACCACCTTTTGTTCAGGATCAGGAGTTCCACAATATCCGCAGACCGGTCATTCTCTATTCTATTCTATTCTATTCTATTCTATACGTGAGCACATCATCAGGTACTGAAACGGTCTCGTGCTGTCCGGTCTTACCGTCACTCACGCGCTCATTGGTCAGAGAGTCTCGTGGAAACCGGGGCTCAGTGGGAGGATTTGAGCCTCTGAAGGTGCGTGTGTGTGTGTGTGTGTGTGTGTGAGAAAATGCGTATAAATAGTACGCCAAATACAAACAGAAAATCGTGCTATTGTTACGCAGAAATTTACTTTTTGTTGCATGCATATGATACGCACGTGTTGGACGTGCATATGCTACTCAGTTTTCGCGTGCATATGCTACGCATCTACCCCACAACTCTAACCCTACAAATTGCGTGTCATATGCACGCCAAAGTCAGTTTCTGCGTATAAACTCGTGCTATTGATACGCACTTTCATGAGATCGGGTAGAATTTGCGTGGACAACAAATCATCTTATCCTCCTTAATTGTTTGAAACGCGGAAGCTATTTTTTATTTTTTTGAATGTGCGAGACTTCCGATTCATTAGCGGTAGCCTAAAAAACTAGAATAACAAAATACAGTAAATTGTAAAACTATTTGCCCTAGAAACCGATAATAAATTACCATTATATGGTAGCAAATACCAGTTTGCAAGCAGCATAAAGATAGATAGATAGATAGATAGATAGATAGGCCTAACAAAATGTATTTGCCACAATTTTATTTTCTTCTAGCGTCATGAAATTCACAGAGCATCGTGCAGTTTTATTAATTTTTTTTCCCTGATATTGTTCTGATCTGAGAGTGTAGAATAAAACTTGTACAATCGACAATACAATACAAATAATTCATAAAGACAACTGAGAAGAAAGGGTTTCTTAAAATCAGGAGGATTATATAAATGGAGATTGTGGACGCAACACGCTGTTTTTTGTTTTAAAGCTGTAGAAATGAATCCTGAGAGAGAGAGAGAGAGAAACAGAGAGAGAGA
>NW_015644341.1:100237-102639 GCF_001515625.1 Sinocyclocheilus rhinocerous
GAAACAGAGAGAGAGAGAGAGAGAGAAATCACCAGCAGCAGCTCCAGATCACGCGCGCGCTGACACGCTCTAACCTCGCAGGAACTGTTTATCACCAACTAAAGCCTTTTACTTTCACAAGAAAACATCGGGCTTTTTTATTCTGTATTTTCCTGGACGTGCATGACTAAACTCCTCTCAGAGCTGTTTTCACATGCAGGAAATGATTGCGATATTTATTTTTGGAAAGTAGGCTATAACCTGACAAACACTTGGACATGTAAATAAATAAATAAATAAACAGGGATATTAACTATACAGCATTTATAAATATAACATCATCATTATAATATAGGCTACTATTTATTTATTTTGGCTATCATCATTATCTTGTCAGTTTATTAAAATGACAAATTATAGGCTATAAATCATTAATACGGTAAAAGTATGTAGGTAATGTATGGCTATGTAAAACATGATTATATAAAGGCCTATAATTAAATTATTTTGTAATAATAATAATTCGTGGTAATTGTAGCTAAATGTTTATTGTGGCTGTCACTCGTTTATTAGACGTGCTTTGCACACATTACAAAAGAGGGATTTTGAAGATGTGGAAACAGCTCATAATCTGCCGATCATATTAATCATCACATTAATCTGTGTGTGTTTGATGGGAGCGCGTGGCGCATACGCTCGTGTCATTAGCAGGTTAAAATAGAAACATGTGCGTCTGTGCATTTAAAGACACGTGATCCGTTCTGGAGCGATTCTGCTGGTTTCAGAGCAGTAGATAAGAGTCAACTTCACACAGAAACTCGATCAGAGATGTTTAGGATTTGTGTGAGTGTGTGTGTGTGTGTGTGTGTGTGTGTGTGTGTGAGAGAGAGAGAGAGTGTGTGTGTGTGTGTGTGTGTGTGTGAGAGAGAGAGAGAGTGTGTGTGTGTGTGTGTGTGTGTGTGAGAGAGAGAGAGAGTGTGTGTGTGTGTGTGTGTGTGTGTGAGAGAGAGAGAGTGTGTGTGTGTGTGTGTGTGTGTGTGAGAGAGAGAGAGTGTGTGTGTTGTGTGTGTGAGTGTGTGAAAAAAGCAATAAGAAAGTCACGTCCATAACAAGTAGCTAAAAGCAATTGCAAATTATTAATAGATTTAAGGCTTTAAAATAATTTGAAGTTTTTTTTTTTTTTTGCTTTGTTGTAATTAATAACGTTCCCATAACGTTTGCTTAATAAAATAAATCTCTGACATTCAATTTTTTTCCATTAAAAGAATAACGTTTAGATGTTCAGAATATTAATGGGAATTTTAGCAAAATTTTGTACACTCTGTAATTGCAGACTCCCATTGTGACAATTTACTCCATGTGTTGTGACAACTTGCCCCACTTGCAAAAAATCAGTAAATTTTTTTTTTTGCAATCAAGACATTAAAATGTCTATCTGTACTGATCTTGAAACATCAATCTCTTTACTGTTTTTTTTATTTTTCTTAAAGTGTGACAACTAGCCCCGGTCTCCTGACAGCATCACCACCCAGGGTCTGTGATGCTCAAAATGATGTTGCCCAGGCTGCAGATCTCACCGTTACCATGGCAACACACACTGACCATTAATGTGTTCATTGCTGACCGGACCCCGAATCAGAGAGAGAGAGAGATTTGTGCAAAAACCGAGCGTCCCGTTTCCCGTGAGCCGGATTTCATCAGCTCTGAGAGTGAAACGAGAGCCGAGCAGAAACTCAGCATCAAGGCCAGTCTGCCAGACAGAAAGCTGATGTTACTGATATGAAAAGCTGGATTTGTTCTCTCCAAAGATCTGAAGAAGCACAGTTTAAGCAAAATCTCAGTTTCATCTGAGAGCTATAAAACTCTGTACTGAACGTCTTTAATGCAATATACATTTACAAAAGATTCCTTACAGTGCTGGGTTCTCTTCATGGCTCATTAATGTTTGTTTCAGTGTGATCTCTAGAGACATACAGCTCAGATTCGCTGCTATAAAGCACATATAACATGAAGGATTAGAGATGCTGTGCAGCTGTTAATGTGTTTCTCATCTCTGTAGTTTGTGATTGGTTAGTTTCAGAATCTGGAGGTGCTGTCAATCACAGCACTGGGGCCGTGTGATTGGATGTTTGGAGAATGTGGGTGGAGTTCAGGGTGTTTTCTGGAGCATTCGTGGCACGGGTTCATCCTACATCTGTGTGTTTTTTTACAGTATATTTTCCTAAAGTGCATGTGTTTTTCTTCCAGCTAGACATTCGTTTGCATCTCTAGCCAAAAACATTTGGAAAAAATCCCTATTGTTTTCAAAATGAATAGCATACAATCTTTTTCCAAAAATCAGAAAATGCCAAAAAAAAAAAACAAAAAAAAAAATAATTTTATATTTTTTTAAATAATTTACAATTTTTAAAAAATATAAATAT
>NW_015644341.1:102672-111227 GCF_001515625.1 Sinocyclocheilus rhinocerous
TAATAATGTTATATATTTTTAAATAAATTACAATTATTAAAAAATATACATATATTGTATATTCTGATGTGTGTTTACAGTATATTCTGTTGTTTGGTTTTTGAACTTTTCTCTTCTAGTGCTTTTCATCCACTGTAAGATCACTTTACAGTAGTATAATGAAAGTAAACTTTTCTTACAGTTTAATGCTGAATTTTACTGTTTCTGCACCCCTCTATTTAAGCAAAATGTTTCCTGTTTCCCAAAATGAGGTTTTTGTAACAGTGTGAGAGAGTGAGGTCATCACAGGGCATGCACCGCAGGAAGTCACAGCACACAGCCATTTCCTGTTTGAGCTCTGGATGATTGTGATGCGGAGCTGCATACAGGAGACTCATTAACAGATGCTGCAGCACAGACTGAGAAACTCTCCCTCATAAGACACATAAGAGACGGATAAAGGCCGCTCGTGGGTACAAAGGCCAGCAGAGGCAGAAATATTCACAGATCAGTGATTTTTTATCTCAGACGTTTCTGATCAGAACAGTCTCTCTGTTCAGGGCTAATGAATGATGATGAGTGTGACTCATAGAGCAGCGGCGCCACCCAGCGGCCGCGCGGGGAACACACCGAACACATTCAAATCTCATTTCTTTCAATTCTTTCGTTTCTAAACTTTAATGATTCAGCATGACATAACCTGTATTACAGTATAATTATGTATTGAGTAGTTGTTTTGTATGTATTTATTTAAAATTTAGCTTGTTTAATATAAATATTTAATAATTTTTATTCTCTTTGTTTAACTCTTTAAGGTGGGGGGAATAATTTTACAGGAGAATAATTTTACTATTCTCCTGTATTTTTATTCTGTTATTATTGTAAAAGTTCAATTTAAAAACTCATCGTTATATGTGAATATATATTTTTCAAAATATTATTATATATAATAATTATTTAATAATTTAATAATTAATATTTAAAATATAATTTTCTAATAAATTTTGAATGTTTTTGTTTTTAATTGTTGTGGGATCATCCCTATAATATAAGTAAAATTAATAATTATTACAACGAAGAGTTTGATTATTAGGATTTTTGGTCTGGTTTTAATACAATTCAATTCATTTTAATACAATAGCATTTTTTTTATTATTAGCTGCGTTACAATGTGCCCTGCCATTATTAAACTATGCTATTCTATGACATTAGCAATGTAATTTACACTATTTACTTTAATTTTAATGAGAAACAGGTGAATAAAGACTGACAGTCAATGTTTAATAATCAGAAATTATTATTGTAAGACATGTAAAGCGTGTTTATGTGTTCATTGTCAAACTCCAAAATCAGACTATTTTTAATTCTTAAAAAACGCCATTATTTTATTTGAAATAAATCATTATTTTATTTTTTTGACAAAATATTTTAGTTTGTGTTGTATATTTTCTCATGAGATCAGATAACATTTTAAGCTGTCTTACAGTCATGTTACAATGTACCCCACCCGCGGGGCATGTTGTCACAGTTCACTTCCAGTTTTTGAGGGAAAATTACTTGTTAATGAAATACTATACTATTTCTATTTTTATGATCCTTTTTGGTTTTACTAAGAATTGTTCTCGCCGTTCTTAATGTATTTGTGAGGACTTTTGGTTAGAAACGTGAAACTAACCAGACCTGTGTGACTGAAACTACACATTTATGTCTGCTGTCTTTTTGCACATTTAGATCGGTTTCATTATAATCAGTTAGTTATCTCTATAATTATGTAAAACGTGGTAATACAAACGAGTCAGTAGAGGGCGCCACAACCTCTCTTTCATTCGCTCTAATAATCTTTGCATTACTGCTGTGTGTTTGAGAGAGATATAGATGAAGACAGAGGCTCTTCTGCACAGTTATAGGCTAATTACACACACTCACACACACACACACACACACTCACACACACACACACACTCACTCTTTCACACACTCACTCTTTCACACACTCACTCTTTCACACACTCACTCTTTCACACACTCACTCTTTCACACACTCACTCTTTCACACACTCACTCTTTCACACACTCACTCTTTCACACACTCACTCTTTCACACACTCACTCTTTCACACACTCACTCTTTCACACACTCACTCTTTCACACACTCACTCTTTCACACACTCACTCTTTCACACACTCACTCTTTCACACACTCACTCTTTCACACACTCACTCTTTCACACACTCACTCTTTCACACACTCACTCTTTCACACACTCACTCTTTCACACACTCACTCTTTCACACACTCACTCTTTCACACACTCACTCTTTCACACACTCACTCTTTCACACACTCACTCTTTCACACACTCACTCTTTCACACACTCACTCTTTCACACACTCACTCTTTCACACACTCACTCTTTCACACACTCACTCTTTCACACACTCACTCTTTCACACACTCACTCTTTCACACACTCACTCTTTCACACACTCACTCTTTCACACACTCACTCTTTCACACACTCACTCTTTCACACACTCACTCTTTCACACACTCACTCTTTCACACACTCACTCTTTCACACACTCACTCTTTCACACACTCACTCTTTCACACACTCACTCTTTCACACACTCACTCTTTCACACACTCACTCTTTCACACACTCACTCTTTCACACACTCACTCTTTCACACACTCACTCTTTCACACACTCACTCTTTCACACACTCACTCTTTCACACACTCACTCTTTCACACACTCACTCTTTCACACACTCACTCTTTCACACACTCACTCTTTCACACACTCACTCTTTCACACACTCACTCTTTCACACACTCACTCTTTCACACACTCACTCTTTCACACACTCACTCTTTCACACACTCACTCTTTCACACACTCACTCTTTCACACACTCACTCTTTCACACACTCACTCTTTCACACACTCACTCTTTCACACACTCACTCTTTCACACACTCACTCTTTCACACACTCACTCTTTCACACACTCACTCTTTCACACACTCACTCTTTCACACACTCACTCTTTCACACACTCACTCTTTCACACACTCACTCTTTCACACACTCACTCTTTCACACACTCACTCTTTCACACACTCACTCTTTCACACACTCACTCTTTCACACACTCACTCTTTCACACACTCACTCTTTCACACACTCACTCTTTCACACACTCACTCTTTCACACACTCACTCTTTCACACACTCACTCTTTCACACACTCACTCTTTCACACACTCACTCTTTCACACACTCACTCTTTCACACACTCACTCTTTCACACACTCACTCTTTCACACACTCACTCTTTCACACACTCACTCTTTCACACACTCACTCTTTCACACACTCACTCTTTCACACACTCACTCTTTCACACACTCACTCTTTCACACACTCACTCTTTCACACACTCACTCTTTCACACACTCACTCTTTCACACACTCACTCTTTCACACACTCACTCTTTCACACACTCACTCTTTCACACACTCACTCTTTCACACACTCACTCTTTCACACACTCACTCTTTCACACACTCACTCTTTCACACACTCACTCTTTCACACACTCACTCTTTCACACACTCACTCTTTCACACACTCACTCTTTCACACACTCACTCTTTCACACACTCACTCTTTCACACACTCACTCTTTCACACACTCACTCTTTCACACACTCACTCTTTCACACACTCACTCTTTCACACACTCACTCTTTCACACACTCACTCTTTCACACACTCACTCTTTCACACACTCACTCTTTCACACACTCACTCTTTCACACACTCACTCTTTCACACACTCACTCTTTCACACACTCACTCTTTCACACACTCACTCTTTCACACACTCACTCTTTCACACACTCACTCTTTCACACACTCACTCTTTCACACACTCACTCTTTCACACACTCACTCTTTCACACACTCACTCTTTCACACACTCACTCTTTCACACACTCACTCTTTCACACACTCACTCTTTCACACACTCACTCTTTCACACACTCACTCTTTCACACACTCACTCTTTCACACACTCACTCTTTCACACACTCACTCTTTCACACACTCACTCTTTCACACACTCACTCTTTCACACACTCACTCTTTCACACACTCACTCTTTCACACACTCACTCTTTCACACACTCACTCTTTCACACACTCACTCTTTCACACACTCACTCTTTCACACACTCACTCTTTCACACACTCACTCTTTCACACACTCACTCTTTCACACACTCACTCTTTCACACACTCACTCTTTCACACACTCACTCTTTCACACACTCACTCTTTCACACACTCACTCTTTCACACACTCACTCTTTCACACACTCACTCTTTCACACACTCACTCTTTCACACACTCACTCTTTCACACACTCACTCTTTCACACACTCACTCTTTCACACACTCACTCTTTCACACACTCACTCTTTCACACACTCACTCTTTCACACACTCACTCTTTCACACACTCACTCTTTCACACACTCACTCTTTCACACACTCACTCTTTCACACACTCACTCTTTCACACACTCACTCTTTCACACACTCACTCTTTCACACACTCACTCTTTCACACACTCACTCTTTCACACACTCACTCTTTCACACACTCACTCTTTCACACACTCACTCTTTCACACACTCACTCTTTCACACACTCACTCTTTCACACACTCACTCTTTCACACACTCACTCTTTCACACACTCACTCTTTCACACACTCACTCTTTCACACACTCACTCTTTCACACACTCACTCTTTCACACACTCACTCTTTCACACACTCACACACACACACACACACTCACTCACTCACTCACACACTCACACACACACACACACACACACAGATGCTGACCTTCTTCTACACACTTCATTTTATTAGCATGACAGTGCAACAAACCATAAAAAGCTTTGGTTTGATTAGTGGCCAAATAAATTCATAGTTGAAGCAGTGCATTGAAACAGTTATTACATTCTCTTTCTGCTAAGTCATGTATGGACGTTTTTTAAAAAAAAATTTTTAAAGAGGAATTGCAACATTTTATCTCACAACTCCTTGTAGTTCTGTTTTTATATGTCACAATTCTAAAAAAAAAAAAAAAAAAGTGAAAAAAAATGGTGAATTTTTTTTTTGTTGTGGAAAAAAAGGGAATTAAACTCAGAATTCAGCAAATTTTGTGAGAAAATGCCAAATTATGGGGGTGAAAAAAAAACCTGTGAATTGTGAGATAAAAACTCGCGACGGAGAGAAAAATGCTCAGAACTATGAGCTAAAATAGTTTAATTTTTTATATTTGTATTCCGTGGCGGAAACAAGCTTGCATAATTCTGACGACTTCTAAATAAATTTCTCATGGAATCAAACTTCAGAATTTGCAGCATATAAGCACAAATCTTGGGCTGATTACTCAAAAATCTAAAATTATTGTAAAAAAAAAAAAAAATCTTCACTCTTATTAAACGTTATTAATTTAGTTCTAAGAGTTTTATGGTACATTTATGACACTTTTTTGTTCTTTGGGATGTTGACAGCCTCTGGTTTAATCTGTTTTCAATGAATGGAATAGAGCAGCACGAACATTCAGCTAAACATCTTCTTTTGTGCTCCACAGAAGAAAGTCTTATTTTTGTGTGGTGGACTATGCCTTTAACACATGAGCGTCACCAGAGAGAAGTTGCTTGCGATATAAAAGCATCTGCTCAGTTTTGATCTCCTTCGTTAAGGCCAGGAGTGAATTTAAATCAATGAGCGCGGCGCCTGGGGACGATTTCACCAGAACCGCTTCCGCCGAGAAAACGCTTCTGGTGATTAGCGTCTCCACGGGAAAGCTGTCATTACACTGACAACGAGGAAAATACTTCATCTAATTATAGGATCCTCCAAACCCCAGGCATCACGAGCACTGTTTACAGCAGTTCTGTCCATCGACTGATTTAAACGGAGTAATAATTCAGATCACGTTCTGTCATCGTTTACTCTCCCAACCTGTAGGAGCACAAAGCAGATGTTTAGCAGGATGTTCAAGATGCACTTTTACATCTAATGAGCCTAAAAAGGGCAAAATCACAAGGCTCTCTCAAAATTACGAACAAACGTTCTTCCAGTAACCTTAAGAGAACAATGTTTACAAAATAATAAAATGGAACTTGTCTTTAACATTCACATAACCAAGAAACAACAGAAATTCAGAAATAACATCTTCAAAACTTGATGGGAATGTTAGCAAAATATTTTTAGAACATTTTTGTTAGCTGGGCTGAACATTTAAGTTCAGTGTTCTCAAAAAGGTATTTGTTCATTGAACATTTTTTTGGAATGTATTTTAAATGTCGCTACTTGTTTCAGAACATTCAGAGAACATTCAAATGTAACATTCCCGTAATGTTTCAAAATGATCAAATGGAACATTCCAATTAATGCTACGTGAAACGTTTATATGACCTTGAACATTCAGAAAATACGTTATCATGACTTAGTGGGAATTTTTGCAAAAAGTTCTTAGAGCACATTTTGTTAGCTGGGCTAGTCTTTAATAATGTTCTCAAAATGTTCACATAGTAAAAAAAAAAGTTTTTTAATCACTTAAAAAACTGGAATGTTTAGACAACATTCAAAAATAACGTTTTCATAACAATGGGAACGTTAGAAGATATTTTTGTTAGCTGGGCCGCTCTTTAATAATGTTAACTAAACTTTAGTTATTTAAATTTTTTTTAAACGTTACTTATTTCAGAACGTTCAGAGAACATTCAAAAGTAACATACCCATAATGTTACCACAATGGAATGTTTCCTTATTGCTTGCATAACCAATAGAAAATGTTTTTTAATCATTTTAAAAACTGGATGTTTGCAGAAAATTCAGAAACAACATTTTCATAAATTAACGGGAACATTAGCGAAACATTCTTGGAAATTGTTTGTTGTCTTGACAGTAGCTTATACGACTTGTGCTCTATATACTGAAGTCATAATCAGTGTGGAGTTACGTAATCAGATTACTTTAAGTAACTAGTAAAATAACGCATTACTGTTACATTTTACAGGAAAATATCGGAGTTACTTTTTCAAATAAGTAACGTAAAGTTACTTTGTTTCCCATTCATTGCTAAAATATAACATTTGGGTTTTTTGTTATTTACTTTCCATAAAAAGAAAAAGCAATTAGTTACTTTTTCATGGAGTACACTGAAAAAAATGCTACAAAATGTTTTTAAGGCAAGTGGTCGCAAAGAATTTATTTTAACTACATTTAATTAAAAAAATATGTTGAAAGTTAGTCAAATAAATTTGTTTATTTAAATGTAGCTAAAATAAATTGATTGCAACCACTTACCTTAAAAAAATGTAGTAAATTCAATGAATCATTTTTTTCATGGACTTTAATATTGTAACAGTTGCATGTGAGGAACAGACGTGATGTGATGATTTCTCCGTCACTGAATCATTAGGGTTCAAAAACAGTGACTGGGCTTGTTGCGTGGGCTTTTAAATCACTTGACATCACGTCTTTATTTCAGCGTGACGTTTGTGGTCACTGTTAACTCCTGAGTGTGAGTAGACGATGACAGGATTTTCTGTATTTGTGTGAATTATCGATGTGCCATAAACACACAGATGATCGGTGGTGAAGGACGCCGCAGCACTCGCTCTCCTGTGCACAGATCGTTGTTTCCTCGCTCTGATTGGGTGTCGCCTGCCGGGGTTTCCGTGGTAACAGCTGTCCATTTGCAGAGCCTCGTCCCAGGGTTCCGGGGCCAGATTTGATTGATTGCTTGTCAAGATGTGAAATGGATGTTGAGTGGAGGAACACCTGCAAGAACCGGTCTTAATGATTCAGAAACACGGCAGGTTTGTGTTGGCCAGAGAGAGAGATGGTCACTATAATAGATCAAATAAACAGATCAAAGAACCGTAAAAGCACCACTCTATAAAATACAATATTTCCTTTAGTATGCCAGAGAAATTATCTATTTCAGGGTTTCTATTTTCTATTTCTGTTTATCATCTGTCAGTGTTGCTCTTGTAAATGCATCTTGATTCAAGAATTTTTTTTGCAGTGCAGTGCTTATTGTTGTATACTGCATCGCATACTACTTCCAAAAAAAGTAGTGTGCAGTATGTACTTGAGAATATGCCGTAAGCAGTGCACTAAAATTGCATTCAGTGTGTGGACAGAGAGTCATCTGAACTTTGACCTTTGGTTAGAGGTCAGGAGGTCACAGTGTTTCCTCTGCAGATGAGATTTTCATGCAGTATGCATCAGTTTGCATGTCTTCATTTGCACTGTGTGTGTGTGATCATGTGTGTATGTGTGTGTGTGCAGAAAAATAGCACATATAGAGCTGAATATTCAAAGTCAGCAGCTTTACAGAGAGAGAGATACAGATAAACAAATGGAGCGCAGGATGATGAATGACTGTAGGTCTGCTTGTCATCTCTGTCCTGGAGTCAAGGGCTGAGCGAGTGTGTGTGTGTGTGTGTGTGTGTGTGTTGGCA
>NW_015644341.1:111710-113072 GCF_001515625.1 Sinocyclocheilus rhinocerous
TGTGTGCGTGCAAGTGTGTGCGTGCGTGTGTGTGTGTGTGCGCGTGTGTGTGTGCGCGTGTGTGTGTGTGTGTGTGTGAGTATTTAGTAAAATTACTCAAACTTAAAATTAAATTGAAAACAGAAAATATAAAAATAACAAATAATAAAAAAATTAGTAGCTCACAATTGTTTCTCTATAAAGTCTTGTAAAAAAATTGTGTTGAGATATATATAAAATTGTAAAGGATTGCGAGACAAATTAAAATGAATTCTGACTTTCTTCTCAGAATTGCAAGGTATAAATAAAGTTGGTAGAACGTTGTAAGAAACACATTTTTAAACCTTTAAACAACTTTATAATTACCACAAGAGAAACTGAACATTTTAAAGCTCTTAGAATGTTAAAAATAAATGTTCAAATAATGAATGTTAAAATAAAATGTAATATTTTGGGTGAAAATAAAGAATGAAAATAAAGAATATAGAACGATGTTAGAAATTTTTTTTGTAACCTTTAAATAAAGTTCTAATCTTGACAAACAAACAAAAAAAAAGCATTTTTTGTTTTTTGCAAAAGTGTTGTTCTTGAAGGCAAAGTTTTAGCATTTTAGAAATATTTGAAAACAATGTTCAATTTGTTTCCTGGTGTTTTAATGTTCTTAGAATATAAAAAATAAATGTTCAAATAACATTATGCTTCGGGGTAAAAATAAAGTTAGTAGAATATTGTAAGAAACATTTTTGTATCCTTTAGATAACGTTATTATAACCATGACAGGAAAACTGGACATTTCAACATTTTAGAAACATTTCAAAAGCATATAAATTATTAGTATGCATGAGCTCATTATAATGCGTTTCATTTGTACGTCCAAAAAAAACACATTATTTAGAATTTTTAATTCAGGTTTTGAGTGCAATATTGTATTATGACATCCAGCTCATGTATCAGACTGTAAGTGGAAGGTCAGGTGGAGTGCAGTGCATTGTGGGATGCAGTTCAAACAGAAGATTTGCATACTCTGTGCATGACGTACTGCATACTTGTATTTGAGCTGCAGTGCTTCTGAGTGTCTCTTATTCAGCTGATTTAATTCACAGTGACTCGTTCTTCTGTTCTCGTCTTATCGATGACTTACACAATCTCAGCACGAGTGTCATTATACTCAGACGTTCTCTCTCTCAGTAATGAATGATACGCTGGTGTCAGTGTGAATTGCGAGCGCTTACAGTGAGAGGCTGATAGTGTTGTTCTGTGTTAAGCAGGTCACCGTGAGCCGGTGTTTCTTCCTCCTGCTGTGTTCTGAGCTCCTCTTCCTCAGTTATTATCTCAACTCTGCATTCATACACACACACACACACACACACACACACACACACT
>NW_015644341.1:113135-114777 GCF_001515625.1 Sinocyclocheilus rhinocerous
TCACACACACACACACACACACACGGTCATACAGCACACGCGTGTCCTTGAGCCGTCTGTAGCTCAGAGAAACAGGAACTGTGTCCCTTGTGACGGTGGAACTGTGTTAAATTGATCAGAAAATCACGACGAAAAAAACATGTTTGTAGTCTTTGTTTTACTGAATTCGACGGTCAACTAAATTGCAAGAAAAAAATTAATTAATTAATGAAAATACACAGTAAATAAAATTAATAACTTTATTTTTTTTTAATTTAAATAAAAAGTTATAGTTGTATGCATGTATATATTTCAATATATACACTAGGGATGGGAAGATTCACCGATTCGCTCAGTGCATCGGCATAAAAGTTAATCGATTTTAAAAAGTGTGCATCGGATACAAGCTGGCATTTGTACCGCGATGCATCGTTTCTCACATATTTGCATCGGTAAAAACAGATTTATTTATATATAATTACTAGTGGATGCACTATACTTATATTGTTTAGAAAGTGACCAATAATATGTGACCAATATTTTATATGTATATTTCTCCTCTCTAAACTGTTTAGAATAGTAGCGCAATAATTCTGAGTAAAATATGCATTTTGCTAAAATATTTGTTGTTGGACATTAAATGTGCCTTTTGTAGAATTTTAAACCTACATTTAAGTGTAATTTTATGATAGCAGTAACTGTATAGTGACTATTGTAATGGTATATATTCCAATAAATATTCGATTTAAATCATTGTAGAATAATGACAAGCTTCCATCCATTAGGCCTACATTACATTAAAAGTGTGAAATGGTCACTAGCAAGGTAGTTTTTTAAAAACAAGTAAACTTTTAGTTGATGAAAACAAGTGCAGTGTATTTCCTCGGCTCTGACGGTGTGTTTGTGTGAATGAAGCATCTGGCAGATCAATAAACATAAATGTGAATTTAAATATAGAACACAGCTCGCTAATTTCCTAGATCACTGTTTTGTGTTCAAGTTAGTGTAATTTCTTCCAGATTTCTCAGAGCTCGTCTGACATCTTTGAAATTTCCTAGAGTGAATGAAGGTACTCACTCCTGATAATTAATCCTCGCCGCGAAATTCTCCTCCATTTTGGGCTTCAGATACAATGTGGGGAGCTTTTCTCTCACAAAAGGGTTTATGAGAATCGTAATTACTGCAATAAACCCTCGGGGAGCTTTTCTCTGAGGGTTTGAGTGTGTGAGCACTGCAGATATGGCATTTTCATTAAGTCGCGTAACATGAGAGCGAGAAGAAGCACAAGCGTGCACTTTACATTAAGAGCTCTGATTGTTCTGGTGCACGTTTTATTATTTCGCGCCTTTTCTGTGGCGTCTCACTGATGACGCTCAGAAATTAGCTTGTAAACACATTCAGGCGTCTTTAAACGGGTCATGAACTGAGAAACAAAAATTCCCTTGATCGTTTGACATATAAGAGTCAATTGTACTTTAAAACCATCTTGTAAGTTTCAGAACTCAAAACTTTGTCGTTAGTCTAAAAACAGCTTATTTTGAAGGCAGTCTGTCAAAACCACAGCTTGTGGAATGTTCTACTCTATGATGTAATAGTGTGGATAAGCACCGCCTCCACAGAAGAACGCCTGCTTCTACATCACTGCCTGTTTAGCCCCGCCCAC
>NW_015644341.1:116111-124771 GCF_001515625.1 Sinocyclocheilus rhinocerous
GAGAAGAAGCACAAGCGTGCACTTTACATTAAGAGCTCTGATTGTTCTGGTGCACGTTTTATTATTTCGCGCCTTTTCTGTGGCGTCTCACTGATGACGCTCAGAAATTAGCTTGTAAACACATTCAGGCGTCTTTAAACGGGTCATGAACTGAGAAACAAAAATTCCCTTGATCGTTTGACATATAAGAGTCAATTGTACTTTAAAACCATCTTGTAAGTTTCAGAACTCAAAACTTTGTCGTTAGTCTAAAAACAGCTTATTTTGAAGGCAGTCTGTCAAAACCACAGCTTGTGGAATGTTCTACTCTATGATGTAATAGTGTGGATAAGCACCGCCTCCACAGAAGAACGCCTGCTTCTACATCACTGCCTGTTTAGCCCCGCCCACTGATTCTACATCGCTCTCTGTTTAGCCCCGCCCACCGATTCTACATCACTGCCCGTTTAGCCCCGCCCACCAATTTGTGCATGTAGTGTAAATAACAAGAGAGGCGAACACGCAGGTCAACGCAGAAACCAAACAATAAAGATGCTCTGAAGACAAGAAGATGCTATTCAGCACCAAGTTGTGGAAAAACAGTGTTTGCGAGTTCTGTTTTTATTACGTGATCACTATTGCTTTGAGCAATCATTTGATATGTACTGAGTAGCCTATTTATGCGTTTTTAACCTAAATGACTGCAGCGTTCATCTGTGAGGAATGTAGGCTGTCAATCATATGCAGCTATTAGCCAATCACAGCAGTGGGCGTTTACTTCCGAGTTTACAATCCGCCACGCCTATTCAAACAGAGCGTTCTGATGAGAGGGTTAAAAACAGAACAGAAAATAGCCTATTACTTCTAAACTATGATGTTTTTTGATGTTTGATAACATTTGATCTGGATAACATTATTAGTGGACCTCAGAGAACAGTACAAAATAAAAAACAAAGGCAGTTCATGACACCTTTAAGACTGAGAAATGAATACAGAGTGCTTGTGAAGCGCCTCAGTCGCGCTCGCTGCCAACTCTCTTTGCTAACAAGCTGTTAGCGGTTTGCCTTCCAAGCTGTTCTGATCGTTCTCACTCTCGACATGGTGCTCCCGCAGGAACGCTTCACTGCTCAGAGGTTGCTCTTTCAGAGCTCGCACGACTTAACGCAGATCTCAGTTACTGAATAAATCGCTAGGGTGTGTTCACTGAGGTCCTGTAGCTCATCTGCACTAGGCCACGAGTTCAGTTTCGTTGCCGCGTTGCTCGGCAACACTGAAGCTAATGACCTACGTTCGCTGAAGAACTGTTTACTCTGATTATCGTTATTAATAATGTAACTATTTATTGAACTGTCGGTTCCTGTTGCCACGAGAAAGAAAAGAGATAATAAAGAAATCCGTGATTGGCACTTTGATGTTGAGTATCTGTAGTTTTCTCATCCAAGACTGAATTCAGTATGGATCAAAACAAGTGTCTATCTAGCAATGGATAAATACAGAAAGCCAAAAATAACTAAGAAATGAAGAGCTGTGAAAGAAAAACATTCTTGTTGGAGGCAGTGACAATAGAAACCTGCTGAAAAACAAACAATAGAAACCCCCATAGTATTTCTAATGGTTTTAATGGGAATTGTAATGGTTTCTTGAGGGTCTCTACTGGTAATGTGTTGCCTTCTGTTGTTATGCATGCTAAAATCACTAAATCCTAATGGAATACGGCCCGAAACACACTACTGGACAGGGTTGCCAGGTCTGTGTAACAAAACGTGCCCAAAGGCAGATCAAAAATAGACCACATCAAAACTCAACATATGCCACTTCCATACCTGAAATACGCTTTTTGCAGTCACTGTTATGCGTTCTAAAGAGTTTCAGCTAGAAAATCATTGTAATTGTAAATGGTCTGTTTTCATAAATGAGCTCTGTTTTATCATCCATAAAACACGTCAATACACACATCAGTCAATTACAATTTCTACAATATCTTTAAACAACAAGGGGGAAAAAATCAACCTGAGGCAACAGTTTACAAATAGCCCAATTCCGCAGGATTACTGTGAATTTGGCAAAACTGCTACTGGAAAGTAATGGTTTTAATTAGGGGTGGAACGATTCAACTTACGCACGGTTCGGTTTGTATCACGGTTTTAGAGTCACGGTTTCGGTACGGTATGTGCTATGTTTAGGCAAAAACTATGATGTCAAATAAAAATAAAGAAAATAAGAATGATCTAACTACAAGCAACAGCACAAATAAATACAATAGAGTAAAGATACAAATAAAATAAACAGTGATTTTCAGATTTTTTTTTAGGTAGGTCTGACATTAGTTTTCAGGTACAGAAGTAATGAAATGTAAAACAGCATTGCATATTTGACTGTATAAATTAAAGATTAATCTTTATTAAAGTTACAAAAGCTATTCAGTCAAGAGCAGTGAGTGATTTCTTTGTTGTTGCTGTTTGATTAATATTAAGAAAGTGCTGTCACTTTAAGAGAATGCACTGATACAGTACGTTCAGCCAAGACGGGTATTTTGACATAATTTTTGTGTGAATTTGTCCATTTAAAGACAACACTTCAGAAAAAGCTTAATATTTGCACATGTTCTGAGGCGCTTCGGATGAGCTCACGCACAAATCTTCTCACTTGCATCCTCTGGCTCTTAAATGTTTAAACTGGCAAAGCTTAAACGAGTTTAGCTTAAACACAGATATCAACATGTGCTGTTCAGGTCTCGCCTGTGCGCGAAGCCAGAATGCGCATCCATCATCAGAAACATATATTAGCAGAACCCTGTTTGTTTTACGTGTTATTTATAGCAAACCATATTACAGATGCGTTGTCAGATTTAAGTTGAACCGCGGTCCTAGCGCGTGCCGAACCGTGTGTGGAGAACCATCGTTTGATGCTAAAAGCAGAACTAGAGCACTTAATTGGTGAATTATGGCCATTGGCTCAAAATGAAGGAGCTGAAACTCCGGTTTTCTGGTCTTGCGCTCGCTCTCGGTGGCGCAGGTGTGCGATCAGTTTTTTTTGGTGTTAAATGAATCATTTCCTCCAGAGAACAGAAGTCTTAGATGACGTCCACACATGAGATGTTCACATCTGGTGGTGCACTCAGGTGTCGGATATCTGTGCCAAAACCTACCTAGACAGCATTTTAAGACACGCCTGATGATTGAAAACAGCAACATCTTGGTTGAATTCTAAGCCAGTATCATATATATCCTTAATGTAGAAGGCAATGCATTAGAAAGCTGAGAGAAATGTTGATTATAAATATACTTGTACTATAATAATGGACTACTTTACCCAATATTTGTGTAATTTTATGCATTTTAGAGTATGTTTGTTGATTTATTGCAGTGTATGGCGTCTGCAGTCTTTCTGCTGCGTTTGCTCTTGTTACAGTGTGTAAATAGATTGAGCAGGGCGCTAACGAGAGCTTCGTTAAAGGACAGACGCACTGAGAACAGTGTTTGTGTGTCGTTCTCTCGCTCGCACCGCATTAGTGTCCTGTTACCATGGCATCCGCATCACTGTCATCACACCGAGAAACGGTGAGAAGAAGAGCAGGACAGTGAAGAAGACGAGCGAAATCCTGCGGGAACGCAAATCACACCACAGATCTCGTTAATATCTCAATTATTTCTTCAAGTCGGCACGGCCATTGCAAATGAATCAAACAGAGACTGTTCCTGAAGTCTCCTTGCCAAGACAAAAAGTCAGAGATCTCAATATGAACTCAAACATTTCTCAATACATTTTTTTCCAAGCAAATAATCTGCATTAATTCTTAGCTCTCTACTGGTGTTGTATGACAACTATTGACTCATCTGTGCCTATTTTATCTTTTCTGAAGTTATACTATATCAGCTGAGACAAAGCTGATGCTTAAATCAAACATAATTTAGAAATTAAGATGCCTGAGCTATAAAAGAAAACATTTTGTTCGGGTAGTGACATTAGAAACCAGAACGAGTGACTCTGTGAATCCGTGTTTGTGAGCAAAACAGTTAAGTGAATAATTAAATGACTCATTCATAAGGACAATCCTTTGTATGGTTCTTTAATGAATCAGTGTAGCTGAATGAGTCAGTTAAATGAATGATTCGGCAACTTATTCATAAAGACTGTCATTTGTATCATTCCTAAATGAATCAATACAGCTAAACTAATCAGTTGAATGAATGATTCAATGACTCATCCATAAAGACAGTTGTTTGTATTGTTCCAAAATGAATCAGTGTAGCTGAATGAATTGGTTGAATGAATCATTCAATGACTCATTTATGAATTAAGTCATTTCCATCAGAAATGAATCGCTCGAATGAATGATTCAGTGAGTCACTCATAAAGGTTTTAAAAAACCATGGCGCAACATTGAGCAGATCTAAATTTCAACACTTTTCATTTAATTTTCAATTTATTCACAACAGCCGTAATGGATTTAGTTTAACTGTACAGCAGCATTTGTGTCCGTGTGCTGCCATACTTTCTACAAGCGGAAACTGAGGATAATGCGGATATTACGTCATTGATAGGCAACAAAGACCTTCTATGGAATTTCTATGGATTTACAAAATCCTTGGGAACTTTAGGGATAACGTAAGTACACAACTGCATGAAATACATCACACTATGCAAGTAGTTTTTGTATATTTTATCACAAAAATCTTACATGTTGTGCCTTTAATACACATATGGAGGTGTAGACGTGTGTGTATGTTATCCCGTTCAGTCGGGTCCATAACACCCTCTCTGCCTATTTCCATAATTATGGTAATGCCACAGATGGCGAGCATCTCAGACAGTCAATTTCTCTGTTTACAGCAGCATTTGTGTGTTTGCAGTAATGTGAGTGACAAACTTCATCATCTGCATCTTCACACTGTCAATCCCTCAGGGACCTCCTGCAGATCAGTGTGTGTGTGTGTGTTTGAGCCCCTCCAGACGCAGATCATTTTAGCTTTACCTCAATCTCACTCACTATATCCAGAACCCTGGAGAACAGCGCTGAGTGTAAAACACTGAACACGTCCTCATCACGCTGCTGCGGGACAAACCTTAGTCTAGTGAACCACTGAATCTCATGTGGAAATGTCTAGGTCACGTTTCACTTCAAAATCCAAAGAGAAAATCAGGAAAATAAAGTTTCCTTAAAGAAAATTGTGCCTTTTTATTGCCTCAACATCAACAGAAAAGCACTCATGGCTGAAAAATTGACAAAAACAGAAATTATAAATACATTTTCACATGCATTCCAGTAAATAAGATATTAATTAATTAATGAAAGTCCTCGTATTGTTTCAAAATTAATCAGTGTAGCTGAATGAATCAGTTGTTTGAATGATTCAATGACTAATTCATAAAGACAGTCATTTATTTAATGAAAATTAAAATAACATTTTCAATCATTTTGCTTTGTGACAGAAAATAAAGACTACTGTTAATGTTTTTTTTCATGTCAGTGAAGTACATGTAATAACCAATTATAAATCCCATGATAGCGTAAGTGAAAAAAATTTTAAAAAATACATAAAAAATGTTAAACTTGGTGTTACTGCAAAATCGATGCAGATTCACAAATTAAACAACAAATACCTCCATTGCAATTTCATCTTTTTTTGAGCATTACAGTCGTTACAGATGAGATTTGCAAAACATACTAATCTTCCTAAAAATTTATTTTCTTTATGCCAAATATATTTTATTATATAACTAATTTATATAATAATTATAAAATTATAATATATACATTATTGTATAATTATTATTTTTTATTATTTATATAATTATATTTTTGTAAAAAAAAATACAATGTTAAACAAAACAAATATTATCGGAGTATGTTTTACAAAAAGAAAATTCTACTTTAAATTAATTTCGTGTTTAATTCAATGTGCCATTTCTTTGTAATGACTTGTGAAATTTTCTATCAAATTTCTGAGTGAAATTTGTTTCTACAACCATTTTTCAGTGTATAAATAATAATGAATTAATATTGAATTAAAATAAATTAATTAAATAAATTGAGCGCTTTGAGTACCCAGAAAAGTGCTACATAATGTTTTGTATTACTGCAGCTTCGAGTCCAAGACAAATTTCCTTCAAGGGACCATAAAGTATAAATCTAACTCTGTTAATAATATTAATTTAAGTAAAAAAGGTAAAAAAGTTAACTAATAGTTATCTGCATTTAAATAAAAAAAATAAAAAATAAAAAGTACAAATTAAATTGGCATTTAAATGAATAATAAATGTAAGATTTAAATTATTTTAATAAAATAATAAATGTGTTTAAACATTATTTTAATAAAATAAATGTATTTAAAAAATGACAATTTAAATTAAATTCGTAACTTAGATTCTAGAACTTCTAGAACTAGAAGGAAGAAACTGCTCTATAATCCTATTGTTATAAGAACAAAAGTGTATTTCAATGCAAAATACAGCTTCGTGGCCAGTAAAGGCATGTTATACACAGACAGAAAGAGTTTCTTATGGCACAGTTTCACTCTTTACAGCGTGCATATGAATAAATATGATAACCTTCTTCATGCATTCATGGCGTCATTCTAATGACATCACATGAAACAAATCATGAAAAACCGATTGCGGAGGTCATGCGATGATAAATAAATAAAGATGAGGATGAATAAAACAGAGCGGCGCGTCTCTGTCCGTGGTGCTGAATCACAGCTGAACTCACTCAATGCAAGAACGGAATCTTATAACGGAATGTTACCGTGCTAAATCATGGTAACGCCACGGTAACGTGCCCCAAACGACTACTTGTTGTTGGCACTTGCGTTCAGCGCGGCGATATTCCGCGTGGTGCGTGACGCGCTCGTCTGAATGAACGCCCCCCGCCCGCGCACAGACTCGCATGCAGTCTCCGTGATTCTCCGTTAGATCCGGTGCAGTGCAGTATCGCGGATTCACACACGCATCCGTGAACCGGAGAGTCGCGCGCGGACCGCGGACGGTCATGCCGTGACGCGCGCGGACGCGTCAGCCGTGTTCGTGAAGCCGCGGATGATGAAGAGGATGATGATGATGAAGAGGATGATGATGATGAAGAGGATGATGATGATGGTGGTGTTACCGGGGCTCGTGATCAGACTGACGGTGCTGATGTTCGTCGCCGGTTCGAGCGGGATGCCGCACGTGCTGAGATTCGGTAAGAGATGATCGATTATTTATTTGATTGATTCATTGACTCTGATTCATTCGTGTGTGTGTGTGTGTGTGTGTGTGAGATCAGGCCTGGCGGAATCACATCTGTGAACTGAAGATCGATAATCAAGCTGCGATGTGGTCAAACACGTCTTACAAAATTACCATAATTACTAGTCACAGACAGATGCATTGTCCATTTTGAGATCACTGACAGTTTATTTAGTGCGAGTCACTTCCAGATTTGTGACTTTTGCCTACATACATCTGTTTTTGAACATGCATGCACAGTGTTTTGGTTATGACCTTTTTTGTGGCATGCACATGGTAAGTAGATTCAAAATGTTTATTGCAAGAAGAAAAATACACTAATTAATTTATGCAATAATACAGTAACAATTTATACAATAATAACATTAAAAAGTTAAATTATTAGAAATTAAATTTGCATTTAATTATAATAACTACGAATCGGAAATTAAATGTATTTAAGTAAATGTAAAAAAGATACTAATTAAATGCATTATATAATAAGTAAAAAAATACATTTTAAATGAAATAAATAATTAGAAATTAAATATGCATGTAAATACATTTTAAAAACAAATAAAAAAACACAAAATAAATAAGCATTTAAATATATAATAAATGTAATAAGTAAAAAATAATTACACAGTGAATTATACAAAAACACAATGTACAACAATAACTTTAAAATAAAATGATTAGAAATTCAATTAGCATTTAAATGTAATAGATAACTAGGAATTATATCTGCATTTAAATAAATAAAAAAAATAAAAAGTACAAATTAAATGTGCATTTAAATGAATAATAAATGTAAGATTTAAATCAATATTAAATGTAATAAGTACAAAACAAATAGAAGATAAATGTATTATTTTATTAAATTATTTTAATAAAATAATACATGTAATTAAAAAATTACAATTTAAATTAAATTCGCAACTTAGATGGAAACTAGTTAATATACACAAGGAAGAAACTGCTCTATAATCCTATTGTTATAAGAACAAAAGTGTATTTTCAATGCAAAATACAGCTTCGTGGCCAGTAAAGGCATGTTATACACAGACAGAAAGAGTTTCTAATGGTAAGAACGGCACAGTTTCACTCTTTACAGCGTGCATATGAATAAATATGATAACATCGTTCATGCATCGTGTGCATTAAGTGAAAAAGTGTGGAAAATGTGCCTCGATTATTTTAAACTATGACTGTATTTTCATTCTTGCATGAAACACTGTGAATCTTATCAGTGCTGTGCATGTCCAAAAAAACCCAAACACTGTTTGTGTCCAGAAGTAAACACAGTGAGAAACACGGCGTGTGGTCAGCAAAGGTCAATGATGAACAGCTGCGTTTATGAAGTCTGAGTGATCTCGCTGGTTTTGTGATGCTCATAAACGCTTGAACGGCTTCATCTGTCTTCAGCGTCACAGGGCTTCATTAGCATGTGTGTGTGTGTGTGTGTGTGTGTG
>NW_015644341.1:124797-126195 GCF_001515625.1 Sinocyclocheilus rhinocerous
GTGTGTGTGTGAGTGTGTGTGAGTGTGAGTGTGTGTGTGTGTGTGTGTGAGTGTGTGTGAGTGTGTGTGAGAGAGTGTGTGAGTGTGTGTGACAGGTGTGTGTGTGTTTGTATTTAAGAGTCTGCACGCGTCTGCTCCGCTATGAGCCTCTATGGAAGCACAGATGCATGTGAAGAAAAGCATCTTTGTTCATCATCAGCCTCATACATGCATCAGACAGACACTCGCTTACTCACAGATCCTCGTTTACAGTCAGCACTGCTAGAGACTGATCACTAATTACTCACTTCACTGATGCTTCCTCAGAGTTTATTACAAATGAAGGAGCTGGAGGAGTGAGCTGAATCTTATGGATATATTGATATGCAATCATAAAGATTTGCAATCATAACAGTGTTTTGGTCATGACTGTTTTTAATATTTTTATTTGTTTTTACATTTATTTAAATGCATATTTAATTTCTCTTTGTTTATTCTTAAATTCAAATGCTAATTTAATTTGTAATATTTTAAAGTTATTGTATAAAATAAATTATTACTGTTATTGTATAGATTATTACTATATATATATTTTTTTTTTTTGCATGCATGCATGCATGCACATAGCAAGTAGATTCAAAATGTTTATTGGAAGAAGGAAAATTAGACATTAAATTTGCATTTAAACAATACATGTAATAATAAATAATAATTAGAGATTAAGTAATACTTTAAATAAATAATGCATGTAAGCTTTAAATCAATAATTTAAAAATGTAAAAAATAAATAAATTTAAAAACATTTGGACATTAAAATGGGCATTTAAGAACCTAATAAATGTAATTAATATTTACTGCACATTCAAAATATTTCTGTATTGCTGTAATACTGTAATACTCTACTTAAAAAAATTATTAGAATTAAAAATTTAATTTGCATTAAAATAAATAATTTGAAATTAAAGTGGCATTTAATTTAATAATACCTGTAATTAAAAAATTATAATTTAAAGTATATGGCAAGTGGGTTCAAAATGTTTAACGCAACAAGGAAAATACAGTAATAATTTATACAATAACTTTAAAATAAAAATATTACAAATTAAAATCGCATCTGAATTTAATAATAAATAATGAGAATTTAAATCAGTGTAAAAACAAATAAAAATATGAAAAATTTATTTAATTTAAATAATGAATATAAGATTTAAATTAATAATAAATGTAATAATTAAAAATATTATAAATGAAATAAGCATTTCATTAAATGATATATGTAACTTAAAGGGGTCATATGATGCGATTTCAATTCTTCCTTTCTCTTTGGAGTGTTACAAGCTCTTGGTGCATAAATAAGATCTGTAAAGTTGCAAAGACTAAAGTCTCAAATCCGAAGAGATATTCTTCATAAAAGTTAAG
>NW_015644341.1:127761-130791 GCF_001515625.1 Sinocyclocheilus rhinocerous
GTTTGAGAGAGGCGGGGCATAGAGGACCTACAATAATGTACAGTATTTGAAAAATAATGTGTTTTTTGAACATTAAAGCATGTCGACATATTCTGTTACACCAAATACACAAAATAATGATCTTTAAAATAGCATCATATGACCCCTTTAAAACTAAATAAAAATTTTACTTAAACTTGCAGTTTAGCTGGAAACAGTTAATGACACAAATATACAAAATAATATAATAATGGCATGGTTGTAAGGACAGTTTAATTTAGCATTTACAGTCAGATTCCTCATTTGCTGAAGGTTCAGATCTACTAATGAGTCTCTTAACTGATGCTTTATTATTGAGTTTATTATTAATGAAGGAGCTAGAGGAGTGAGTTAGTGCTTTACACCAGGATTCAGCTCAAGGATGTGAATCTTAACGAACGCCTTTAATGAGTTATGAATCGCACCTGCATTGTGTTTGTATCTGAAGAGGGTTTGTGATCCTTCTGGCAGACGTTTGCCTAAAAGAGTCATCTGACACATTGATGAATGGTCCTTATGTGTTCAGAACAATGATTCAGTGATTCATTTCCTCTGTTATGACTCAGTGATTCATTTCCTCTGTTATGATTCAGTGATTAATTTCCTCTGTTATGATTCAGTGATTCATTTCCTCTGTTATGACTCAGTGATTCATTTCCTCTGTTATGATTCAGTGATTCATTTCCTCTGTTTTAAAAGTATCATTGCATACTCCCCAACATTTCTTATTTGTATGTTCAAAAAATTATGTAAAACATTAATCTTATGACATTATTTATGCATTTGAAATGCAGTGGAAAGATGGAGTTTAATACTGATTTCATTTGAATGGTAACAGCTCTACAGTTTCTTATTATTCTAACTGAATTAATTGAAACAACGTAAGAATTTGATGTGAAAGATGACATTTAATTAATATTAGGGGGAAAAATTACCATTTATAAACATAGTGAGAAATGACATGGTTTTATGTACAGCAAATAATTTTTAGTTCATTGTTATTTCTAACTCTTTGCAGTCACAGAGCACTTTATTGTGAGAGTTGTTTAAGTGAGAGAACATCTGTAACTTAGTCCAGATGGGGTTAATAGTAATGATTAATAATTAATTTTATTATGTAAATTTTTTTGCATTAAAATTTGCATAGATTTTGGTTTGCATATGCTGTCAATTATAGATCTTACAGAGAAAATCAGAATCGACAAAAATCGGTATCGGCAGGTAACGCTTACAAAAAAATCGGAAATCGGAATCGGCCAAGAAAATTGTAATCGGTGCATCTATAATTTAATTATTTAAATTGATTTATTTTTTGTATTCATACCACATTGGTTGAAAATAAAT
Source organism: Sinocyclocheilus rhinocerous (assembly GCF_001515625.1). Lineage (NCBI taxonomy): Eukaryota > Metazoa > Chordata > Actinopteri > Cypriniformes > Cyprinidae > Sinocyclocheilus > Sinocyclocheilus rhinocerous. Next base: position 129,124 of record NW_015644341.1, read on the forward strand.
AGACATCCGCCGAGCCATTTTAGAGCAAATATATCAATATCCATCAATTTCCCAATGTGGGGGAAACATGAAATATAATCACTGATATGAACACAGTCACGATTCATTATGATTCAAATGTGACTTCTGTTTACTTATCGCCATGACGATAGGGTGTTTCCAGGGTGTTGCTATGCGGTTGCTAAGGTGTTCTGAGTCACGCTCATTGTTCTGTGGTTGCTAGGATGCTGTGGGTCGTTGCTATAGTGATGAATTTTCACAACAATAAAGAATATCACCTGGGCCTATTTCATTGTAATTGTTATTATTTACTATATAGGATTGCAAATAAAAAATAACGCAATCAAAATGGATCAAAATGAAGGTTTGTGGATTTGGTCAGACTTCATATATTATATTATGTATTATTAATTTTTATTGAAATAAAGTCAATCATCTGGGCCTATTTCATTATCATTTTTTATTATTATATACAATCCCAAGTAAAATAAATAAATAAATAAATCATTCATAATTAGTCAAAGGTTTGTGGGTTTAATCAGACCATGTTATTATATGACATTGTATAAATATTATTAATTTTCACAGCAAAAGTAAATTATTTTATTATTTTACAATGATAAAAATTATATTATATTATTTTTAATTTTTTTCAGTCTGCAGTATATTATATTATAAAAAATTAAAAAATTAAATATTATTAATTTTCACAGGTTTACTCATACAGCATTATATTATATTATATTATATTATATTATATTATATTATATTATATTATATTATATTATATTATATTATATTATATTATATTATATTATATTATATTATATTATATTATATTATATTATATTATATTATAAATAACAAAATAACAAAATATTTAAACATTATTAATTCTTAAAGCAAAAAAGTAAACCATATGGGCCTATTTTTATAATTTTAATTATTTTGTTCTATATGATTGCATGTAAAAACTAATAATGCATTATGCTGCTATGAAGAAAACTGATTTCGATGATTAATTGCAGTCAGACTGCATCTGTATGTCACTGCAGGTGCGTACCGCTCGTCTCCTGAGGTTTTACAGATGTGTGTCGTGACTCGTTGCATTGAGTTTTTTGGCTTCACGTGTTAAATCGGTTCAGTTTTATGTGTGCATCACGCTTCACAATGCCTAGCGATGCTGTAAACGTGTGATAAACTGCACTTAAACGAGAACAAACCGCCTCAAAGCTAAAATAAAACTGCACCTTTCACGGTTTAAGAACACAAGCAGAGCTTTCAAGAACAAAGCAGAAATCCATTAGCTATTAGCATGCGCGACACACACGAGTCAGAGACGAGCGAAGACGGATTCAACTTCAACAACATAATAATAATTCATTTTATGCATGTTACATTTTTTTTAAATCGACTGATACCCCTATTACATATATTTTTTGTATTTACTGTCATTTATGTTTTTAATAAATTCACATATTAATTTTGGTGCTTAAATAAATCTATTAATTAATTCATATTCAAATATATAATTATTTTAAAAATTAATTCATTTTATATATATATTAAATAATATCTCAAAATTATACAATAAAAATAAATGTATTAATATAAAAATTATATAGTATATATATATATATATATATATAAAAAATATAAAATAAAATA
>NW_015644341.1:131165-135350 GCF_001515625.1 Sinocyclocheilus rhinocerous
TCACACGCACACACACTCAGACGCACACACTCACACATGCACTCACACACTCACTCACACGCACACACACACACACACTCAATCACACGCACACACACTCAGACGCACACACTCACACATGCACTCACACACTCACTCACACGCACACTCACACGCACAGAAAAAATCGTGATTTCCAAGTTGCCTGAACTAAGTTATTTAATGTAGAAATTACATTCGTTTTTCTGTAGTATTTACTTCCCCACAAAACCATCTTTATCAGTGCTGCGTCGCTCGGGGAGTTCCCTCGTTAATTTGACCCTGTGTTTTCTGTCCAGTGTTGCCAACTAACTTTCAGAGAAAGTTGCTAAAGGAAGGTAAATTTGTTGCAAAAAGACGTTGTGACGTCATTGCGTAATCACGACGGGAAAATTGTCACAACATCAAATCTCAGCAAAAATATATATTTAATGTCAATTTAGATTTGTTTGTAAAATAATATGCATAATATAATATCAAAATATAAATAACTGTATTTTTAAATGCATTGAATTATCGAACATTTTTGAATTATTACAATTTGTTTTTTTTTATCAATACTACACATTCTCAGCAATTATGCTTTAAGCAGTGTATTAGTAGTTAGTTAGTATGCTACACTCGAAGAAAAGTCAAAAATAGGGCATAATCTACTATGTTAATTATATGAAAGAATTTTACGTATTGGTTTTTTAATTACGCATTGTGTTTTTGGGTTACAATGAATAATGTCCTGGAACATTACTAGTATCTTTTCCATTTTTCTTACAGTGTTACTAACAATCGCAGGTACAAGCTACTAACAACGTGTATAATAAATGAACAATTATTCAATTATTATTATTGGTAAATTGAACAATTGCAAATAGCAGCGAACTCAATTCATGTGATGTGTGTACTGCGAGGCATCTTTGGATTTCTCTTTTTGTGTCATTTAGATGGAAATGTGTGCCTTTTTATTGTCCGAGTCGCTTAACAAAAGTTGCTAAAAGTTGCCAAATAAATTTTCAAAATAGCTACATTTGTTGCTAGGTGCTTTTGGATTTAACAGGACATTTTTGGGCTTGAAGCACTATTTGTGTATTTGAAGCACTAAAATTGCTAATTGGAAATTAATAAATAAATACCAAAACGGAATTATATATATATATTATATATTAATTAATTAATATATTGTGTGTGTGTATATATATAATAAAATATAATATAATATATATAAAATAATATAATATAATATATAATTTTATTTATTAAAATATATTTAGTGTGTGTGTGTGTGTGTGGTCCTGGTAAACCCTACATTATGGGGACAAAACTTCCCAACAAAGATGGCAAAATCCAAAATCAGTAGCTATACAGTATATTATATTTTTATGATAACTAAGTGCATTTTCCACTCAAATTCTCATTACAGTCATGTGAGAAAATAATGACGTTTAAATAATTAAAAAATATATATATTTATTAATTCTACACATTTTTTTAGCTGCTGAACATACTAGTGTTCTAATCACTTTGGCCACCGCTGTATATGACTTTCTTCTTTCAGACGAATACAGTCGGAGTTATATTAAATATGTGTATGTGTATCTAAATATGGATATTTTTCGATTCACTTTAGAAGGCTTTTATTAGCTGTGTGGAGTACTTTTTACGATGGATGGATGCACTTTATGTTGCTTCAAAATCTCAACACCCATTCACTGCCATTATAAAGCTTGGAAGAGCCAGGACGTTTTTATATATAACTCTGATTGCATTCGTCTGAAAGAAGAAAGTCATATACAGCTAGGATGCCTTGAGGGCGAGTAAATCATGGGATCGTTTTCATTTTTGGGTGAACTAACCCTTTAAACTTATTTTTTTTCAACTGCTTACATTTTCAAAACTTTGCCTCTTTTTTTTTTTTTTTTCAAAACTCGCAGAAATCCAAAGAATTGTACACAAAATGCAAAATGCTTCGCTTCTCTTGCAAGATGAAGCACTGCGCTCAAAATACCACAAAAGCTAACATTTGCAAACACCTTTGCCATAATATTAATTCCTGTTAGATTTGTGTGTGCTGCACAGAGAACTGTGTTGTGTTTTGCAAAAAGTGTTTTATGAAATTGAAAACCGAGTCAAAGGCTGAGTATTAGTGCATGGTTCTGCAGATTTGGTGTGTGCTTCTGCTGTTTGAGAGTCAATTGTAAATAAACATGCATTTCTTTCTTCAAAGCGCTGAAGTTGTGTGCCTCTGCAGGTTGTTCAGAGCTGTATTGTGTGTTTGTGGGGCATGTTTTCAGATACGGATCTGCTGTCATGTCTGCAGGTCTCATCCGCCTGCAGGAGCTCATTAAAGCTCCATCCAGATACAACATCCGCCTGAAGATCCGGCAGCTCGCCGCCGACACCAAGGACGCCAAACCGCTGCTGAAGGAGATGAAGAAAGCCAAGGAGTTTCACGTCATCTTCGACTGCAGTCACGAGATGGCAGCCTGGATCCTCAAACAGGTGAGCTTCCATAATGTACTTAAAGTGCTCTGTTTTCACGCACTAATCTTGTACTTAATATGCTAAAAATGACTCTTAAGATCAACTAAGTGTTCTCAACTGTGCTGTTTTGGGACACCATGAACTAAAATAAAGCAATAAGCCCCAAGAAGCCGTGGTTTACAGTGAATTTATAACAGCTAAGTGCTGTAAACCACGGCTGAAACAGTTGTGGTTGCTACAAAGTGGTTGCCGAGCAACAGACAAACGTAAACAAAGGTGTATGTTACTTTGTAGAGTCATTTACAACAGCTTCGAACGCAGCTCAGCCAATCAGAATCAAGGACCGGAACTCTCCGCTTTATAAACATCATCTGTTATGAAGGAATGTGAATGAAGGACTAATTATTAAACATTTAAGATTTGTCTAAATGCAATTCCTGAAAAATCTTACAACATTTTCAAAAATGTAAAAAAAAAAGTACATCATTTTTATTTGTTACAAAAATGTAAGGTTTCTCTAAGATGCTCCTAAAAGGTGCAATTCTTGAAAAATACTTAAAATAATCTTAAGTACATCACGTTTTTATTTCTTAAGAAGAATATCTAAGGTTTCTTCAGAAAGTTTGTAAGAAGTCTTACAGAAATTACATTATCTCAAATAAAAATGCAATGTATATTTTTGAGAACATCTTAAGATTTTTTTTTTTTAAAGAATTGTACTTCTTACAAACTTTCTGAAGAAACCTTAGATTTTCTTCTTAAGAAATAAAACGTGATGTACGTAAATTATTTTTAGTATTTGTAGTACTGCATTTAATTTATGGTGATTTTATAGTTAATAATCAATCATTACATTGCAGTTTTGAGAATCTAAAAAGAATCATTATTTGGAATAATGAGAATTACAAACTAGTGTAATTATACAGAGTAATATTAATTAACTACATGTACGTACGATTTGGTTAGGGTTAGGATTAGGGTTTGGCTTAGTGTTACTTGCATGTAATTATGCATAATTTATTGTTATTATAATAGTAAGTAAATGTAACGTGCAACAAGGACACCTTAAAATAAAGTGTTACCAAACACTCAAAAGTAAAACAGGTTAATGAGAGGTTTTTTTGTGTGAAAAATGTGCTTGATTTTCATGAAAATAATGCCAGAATTTTTTTTTTTTTGGTGTGTGTTTAGTAAAATATGATCCATTCATGTTGTGTTATTTTATTTTATTTTTCCGCAGGCTCTTTCAATGGGAATGGTGACGGAATACTATCATTACATCTTTACAACTCTGGTGAGACTCACACTCACACACAGTGCATGTGTGTACTTTTGATCAAATAAATGAAGCCTTCACATGTCATGATAAGCGTGTGTTCGTCCACAGGACCTGTTTGCTCTGGATATGGAGCCGTATCGCTTCAGCGGAGTGAATATGACCGGTTTCCGCATCTTGAACACGGAGAGTCCGCAGGTGTCGTCTATCATCGAGAAATGGTCAATGGAGCGACTGCAGGCTCCGCCCAAACCTGACTCAGGCCTGCTGGACGGATTCATGACGGTGTGTGTGTGTGTGTGTGCGTGTGCGAGTGTGTGTCTGTATGTGCGTGTGAGTGTGTGTGTCTGTGTGCGTGTATGTGCATGTGTGTGTCTGTGTCTGTGTGTGCGTGTGTGTGTGTGAGTGAGTAAGTG
>NW_015644341.1:137742-139855 GCF_001515625.1 Sinocyclocheilus rhinocerous
TGTGAGAGTGTGTGTGTGTGTTTATACTGCTATTTTACGGCCGTTGGTGGTTCTGCTCCTCAAGTGCGGCTGACGCTTCCCGTTTTAAAGCTCTTTATCCGTCTTTGCGCTTTCTTTTAGCTTTTGTTCTGTTCTTCTCTCTCAGACAGACAGAAGTGTGTGTGTGTGTGTGTGTGTGTGTGTTAGATGCCTTCATCACTCACAGATCGTGAACAAACAGAAGCTCGACACACAACTCAGGAAAACACACCGTTTAAAGAGGCAGAAGCTCTTTTATGAATCCTAGACAGCAGCCGTCTGAGACACATCGAACTCTAAGACAGCATCACATGCATCTTTCAAGGAGAAAGCAGTTCCAGAATGCATTGTGTGCTTTATGCATTTTCTTGCGTTCATGCAAACAGCAAACTTTGAAATCAGTCGTGTCACGGTGTTAGATGATGTTCGTGTCACACAAGCGCTTCATGTTGACATCTGTCTAGACTGACCAGCTTCAACAGAGTGACAGATGAATGTGTAGAGATTGATTGACTTTTTTTAACCATTACTAAACCTTTTCAAATTACAAACTGGCATCATTAAACACACTCACAATAAATATAACAATATAACAAAATATAAAGAATTATGTTAAAAGTAATTTTTTTAGCAACTTAAAATCATTTAAAATACATTTAAAAAATAAATAGGTTAGTAGATATATGGAATTATACATTATTTTTATATTTTTAATTCATTATTAAATATTATTATTATTATTAAACATTATTGAAATGTATTTAAACCTTTATTAAACAAATTACAAACAAGCATTATCATTATTTAACACACCCACAATACATTCAAGCAGTATACACTAAAAGAGAGAGAAAAAATAAAATAAATAAATAAATAAATTATAATAAATATGAAATTATATTTATTTTATAAAAATATTAATACATTTGAAAAATAAATAAATTATTAAAATGTATTAAAACCTTTATTAAACATCATTATTATTAAACAGACCTACAATAAATCCATTATATATATATATATATATATACACACACACACACAAATATTTATTGAAATAAAAATTTTAAATAATTTTAAAATGCCTAACTAACCCTAACTTTAATGAATCTACATTTGTGTAAATAACACTCAACTATGTGATATTCATAAGCAGCTATTACATTTTTTGCACCAAACAACTCATAACAACTTTTGTTTTAAAACGTAACAATATTTTAGAAAATACATTCAATGTCGTCTTTGACAAAATCTACACGCATAACGATCCGAGCGGAGTTTGAGCAATAGTTGCATTATATTATGTGGATTTTCATACATTTTTTTTTTTTTACTGAATGAGTTGTGTGTTGTGTTGTAAGTGTGTGTGTGTGTGAGAGTGAGTGTGTGTGTGAGAGTGAGTGTGTGTGTGAGAGTGAGTGTGTGTGTGAGAGTGAGTGTGTGTGTGAGAGTGAGTGTGTGTGTGAGAGTGAGTGTGTGTGTGAGAGTGAGTGTGTGTGTGAGAGTGAGTGTGTGTGTGAGAGTGAGTGTGTGTGTGAGAGTGAGTGTGTGTGTGAGAGTGTGTGTGTGTGAGTGAGGGAGTGTGAGTGTGTCAGCAGTTTCACATAAAATCAATCTGTGATATATATATAGGCTATATATATCATTTTCTCCTGGAAAAGCCCACAGACGTGTGGATATCGACGAATCTCCCACGATCCTCTCCGGAGAAACGCACTCTGAAATCGACTTTAAATCATCTCGCCGCTGAGCGATTATTAATATCAGAAGATAAAGGGCTGGGCTGAATAATAAATAAGCGATGCGAGCTGATGAAGCGCTTCGTTAGAGTTACGGATGTTTATGACTTTCTCTCGTCTGGCATCATTTGCACGAGTAAAGCTGCTCTTCAGATGTAATCAGACGGATGGATAATGGAATTCATTAGCAGCAGAACTATTACTTCTTCAGTACGAGCTCAGTGTGTTCACTCAGAGTTCATCTGCGGTTTGTTGCTCGTTATTTGAAAACAAAGATGAAATAGCTGATGATATCAGACCATCAGATGCCATAAAACACACACACACAGACAGACACAGACACAGACACAGACACA
>NW_015644341.1:141041-141638 GCF_001515625.1 Sinocyclocheilus rhinocerous
AGAGTGAGTGTGTGTGTGTGAGTGTGTGTGTGTGAGTGAGTGAGTGTGAGTGTGTCAGCAGTTTCACATAAAATCAATCTGTGATATATATATAGGCTATATATATCATTTTCTCCTGGAAAAGCCCACAGACGTGTGGATATCGACGAATCTCCCACGATCCTCTCCGGAGAAACGCACTCTGAAATCGACTTTAAATCATCTCGCCGCTGAGCGATTATTAATATCAGAAGATAAAGGGCTGGGCTGAATAATAAATAAGCGATGCGAGCTGATGAAGCGCTTCGTTAGAGTTACGGATGTTTATGACTTTCTCTCGTCTGGAATCATTTGCACGAGTAAAGCTGCTCTTCAGATGTAATCAGACGGATGGATAATGGAATTCATTAGCAGCAGAACTATTACTTCTTCAGTACGAGCTCAGTGTGTTCACTCAGAGCTCATCTGCGGTTTGTTGCTCGTTATTTGAAAACAAAGATGAAATAGCTGATGATATCAGACCATCAGATGCCATAAAACACACACACACAGACAGACACAGACACAGACACAGACACAGACACACAGACACAGACACAGACAGACACACACACACAC
>NW_015644341.1:141814-142361 GCF_001515625.1 Sinocyclocheilus rhinocerous
CGCACGCACGCACGCACACACACACACACACACACTCACAGACACAGACACACACACACTCACACACACACACACACACACACACACAGACACAGACACAGACACACATCGATATCGTACTTCATACACACATTTCAAGTGTCTAAATTATCAAAATGTTTTTCAAAACATGTCTTCTGTCGTCTGATTGATAGTGTTTTATCAGAAAAAGCTCTTTTAGTGTAATTGTACAAACGTCCAGCTTCAGCTGCTGCTTCTCGTGTCTTTATGCTGTCAAATCTTGACTGATTTTGATCAAGTAAAGGTCAGAATAACTGCAATAATATCTCCAGATGAACACTTACTGGACTGAAGCAGCTCAGCTTTACTTGATTCTCCATCAATCAATTTTTAGAGTCTCAAATCTGATCCAGCTCTCTATTTCAGCTCTCAATCACTGCATTATATGTTTGGATCATTTCAATCTTTTCAATCTCAGACATATTATTGAAGATACAGAGCGATGACTGATATCTAGATCATTTTATGTCAGTATCGTCAGTATCTG
>NW_015644341.1:143365-145559 GCF_001515625.1 Sinocyclocheilus rhinocerous
CGCACGCACGCACGCACACACACACACACACACACTCACAGACACAGACACACACACACTCACACACACACACACACACACACACACAGACACAGACACAGACACACATCGATATCGTACTTCATACACACATTTCAAGTGTCTAAATTATCAAAATGTTTTTCAAAACATGTCTTCTGTCGTCTGATTGATAGTGTTTTATCAGAAAAAGCTCTTTTAGTGTAATTGTACAAACGTCCAGCTTCAGCTGCTGCTTCTCGTGTCTTTATGCTGTCAAATCTTGACTGATTTTGATCAAGTAAAGGTCAGAATAACTGCAGTAATATCTCCAGATGAACACTTACTGGACTGAAGCAGCTCAGCTTTACCTGATTCTCCATCAATCATTTTTTAGAGTCTCAAATCTGATCATAAGGACCTTTTGAGGAGCGTTTATTTCTTCAGCTCTCAATCACTGCATTATATGTTTGGATCATTTCAATCTCATCTTACCAAGACATATTATTGAAGATACAGAGCGATGACTGATATCTAGATCATTTTATGTCAGTATCTGCTCTACTGTTATAAAAATCTCATTGATTTAAATCACAAGCATCAGAATTTCATCATAGAAATATCAGCTTCTGGAGCAAATTCATATTTTTGCTCAGTTTGAGTCTCTGAATAAAACTGAGCTGTTTTTTCCTCCATATTCTCACTACATCAGACTATATGAGCCATAAATGCCCGATGACCAAATGTGATAGAAACCATAAAAATGCACAAACTTCAAAACATCTGATTTTTTTGGACTCTTACGTTATGTTATGTCAGGCTTTCCGGAATTAAATGATGACATTTGCTGCATTTGTTTCGCTGCTGTACTGTACGGTTCTGGTCCTGATGCTGGAGTGTTCCGCTGTTGCCATGGCGACGCTCTTGTTTGGCGCAGAGTGAATAAACACAATCTGGCAACTCGCGGTGCAACGTTGGGAAACACTGTGGATACGTTTCTTATCAGATGAGTTAATGAGTTCAAACTTATTTGAATATTAATTTACATTTTGTGTTGAATTTTTAACTTTAAGTTGTAGTTGCATAAAGTCCTGTATTCCTCGTGTGTGTGTGTGTGTGTGTGTGTGTGATAAACGGGCATATCAGTCCTTTCACTGAATCAACTTCATTAGGACATATCCAGCTTTACACAAAGTTCACATAAGTAATTCAAGTTTACACAATCAAAAGCTCAGTGACTCAATTCAAACAGTTCGAACACTCAATGATTCAATTCAGATAGTTCAAACTATCAGTATTTCAATTCCAACGGTAACACTTGATCGCCCACTTTAGACATTCTACTAACAGTAAGTAATTTTGCAACTACATGTCAACTAGCAGTCTTTAGAGTATTAGTAGACTGTCTGCTTAATATCTTCCAACACTTTATTTGGATGGGTCCACAACATACAACATACAGACTACGAGAAACTTTGCAAGTAGATGTCAATTTATTCTACTAACCATAAACCTAATCTAACAGTCTACTCTGAGAGATGGTAGACATGTAGTTGCAAATTAATGAGAATTAGTTGACATGTAGTTGCAAAGTTACTTATAGTTAGTAGAATGTCTAAAGTGGACTATCAAAATAAAGTGTAACCGTTCAAACATTCAATTATTCAATTCTAACAGTTCAAATGCTCACGATTCAATTCTAACAGTTCAAATGCTCACGATTCAATCCAAACAGTTCAAACTATCGTATTTCAATTCTAACGGTTCAAACTATCGGTATTTCAATTCTAACAGTTCAAACACTCAATGATTAAATTCCAACAGTTCAAACACTCACAGATTCGATTCTAACAGTTCAAACTATCGGTATTTCAATTCTAACAGTTCAAACACTCAATGATTAAATTCCAACAGTTCAAACACTCACAGATTCGATTCTAACAGTTCAAACTATCGGTATTTCAATTCTAACAGTTCAAACACTCAATGATTAAATTCCAACAGTTCAAACACTCACAGATTTGATTCTAACAGTTCAAACTATCGGTATTTCAATTCTAACAGTTCAAACACTCAATGATTAAATTCCAACAGTTCAAACACTCACCGATTCGATTCTAACAGTTCAAACTATCGGTATTTCAATTCTAACAGTTCAAACACTCAATGATTCAATTCTAACAGTTCAAACGCTCAC
>NW_015644341.1:146666-150818 GCF_001515625.1 Sinocyclocheilus rhinocerous
ATCGGTATTTCAATTCTAACAGTTCAAACACTCAATGATTAAATTCTAACCGTTCAAACGCTCACCGATTCGATTCTAACAGTTCAAACTATCGGTATTTGAATTCTAACAGTTCAAACACTCAATGATTCAATTCCAACAGTTCAAACGCTCAATGATTCAATCCAAACAGTTCAAACTATCACTATCGGTATTTCAATTCTAACAGTTCAAACACTCAATGATTCAATTCTAACCGTTCAAACGCTCACCGATTCGATTCTAACAGTTCAAACTATCGGTATTTCAATTCTAACAGTTCAAACACTCAATGATTCAATTCTAACCGTTCAAACGCTCACAGATTCGATTCTAACAGTTCAAACTATCGGTATTTGAATTCTAACAGTTCAAACACTCAATGATTCAATTCCAACAGTTCAAACGCTCAATGATTCAATCCAAACAGTTCAAACTATCACTATCAGTATTTCAATTCTAACAGTTCAAACACTCAATGATTAATAAACAGCGAAATACTTGTTTGTCTGTCATGAAGCTTCAGCCGCTGTGAATCTGGAAGTTCAGATGAGTCGTTTCGCCACTCTCTCTTGATTCATTGCCAGCTCTCATCCGTAGCTAATTCCCAACGAGTTAGGTCTCAATCTCAGCAGTAAAATCCCAGTGAATTAATCCAAAAACTCTGCTCTTTAGCTTCTGAGATCAGATCAGGCCGTAAGCTTTGTGCACATGTGCTCCACGCAGGTGCCCTTTTAATTCTTCACGACGTTAATCAGCGAATCACTGAGACACATCGCCCTCCTGTGGACACTCGGGTGAAGACCAGCTAAAACCAGCTCAGGCCAGCAAACCAGCTTAGGATAATTTAAGCTGTTTTATTTTCAGCTTCACTAATATAAAAGTGCCATTTTTTCAGCATACTGTATACTATAATTTCAGTTATAATATCACATCTGTTGAGCCTCAGTGTGTGTGTTTATACAGTACATAAGATCTGATAGGACTGAGAGAGAGAGACACACACAGACTGCACTCTCTCACTCTCTCTCTCTATCATCTTGACAACCGTTGCCGCCAGTGAGGCAGAGTTGCCATGGAAACCGTTGCCCGTGTGGTGAATCTCTGTTGCTAGCGTGCGGCAGGAGGCCTGTGACGGTGATTTCAGTGGGTTTTACAGAACGTGTGCACAGAGAGATTCATTATAACTCAACACAGTAGTGATGAAGAGCTCATCATCATCATCAGATGTTCAGTGTCTGTCAGAGCAAATGCACTCACACACACATACTCACTCTCTCTGTCTTACACACACACACACACACACACACACTCTCTATCTGTCTCACACACTCTCTCTCTCTCTCACACACACACACACTATCGGTATTTGAATTCTAACAGTTCAAACACTCAATGATTAATAAACAGCGAAATACTTGTTTGTCTGTCATGAAGCTTCAGCCGCTGTGAATCTGGAAGTTCAGATGAGTCGTTTCGCCACTCTCTCTTGATTCATTGCCAGCTCTCATCCGTAGCTAATTCCCAACGAGTTAGGTCTCAATCTCAGCAGTAAAATCCCAGTGAATTAATCCAAAAACTCTGCTCTTTAGCTTCTGAGATCAGATCAGGCCGTAAGCTTTGTGCACATGTGCTCCACGCAGGTGCCCTTTTAATTCTTCACGACGTTAATCAGCGAATCACTGAGACACATCGCCCTCCTGTGGACACTCGGGTGAAGACCAGCTAAAACCAGCTCAGGCCAGCAAACCAGCTTAGGATAATTTAAGCTGTTTTATTTTCAGCTTCACTAATATAAAAGTGCCATTTTTTCAGCATACTGTATACTATAATTTCAGTTATAATATCACATCTGTTGAGCCTCAGTGTGTGTGTTTATACAGTACATAAGATCTGATAGGACTGAGAGAGAGAGACACACACAGACTGCACTCTCTCACTCTCTCTCTCTATCATCTTGACAACCGTTGCCGCCAGTGAGGCAGAGTTGCCATGGAAACCGTTGCCCGTGTGGTGAATCTCTGTTGCTAGCGTGCGGCAGGAGGCCTGTGACGGTGATTTCAGTGGGTTTTACAGAACGTGTGCACAGAGAGATTCATTATAACTCAACACAGTAGTGATGAAGAGCTCATCATCATCATCAGATGTTCAGTGTCTGTCAGAGCAAATGCACTCACACACACATACTCACTCTCTCTGTCTTACACACACACACACACACACACACACTCTCTCTCTGTAGATGCATGCTGGGAGAATTTTCAAAAAGCCTGTTTTTGTGCTTTCAAAACCATGTGTGGATGTCAAAATGATTAGTTCTAGTTAAGCTAAAGACTCAACATACACAAAAAGCACATGTCACATGTACACACTGTACAGAAATAACAAGGAAGAGCTAAAAACCGACCGAAGCTGTAAACAGACGTCACAGGAACTCATGAAGCGAGTCTCCCAGAGTCCCCAGTACATTTTACTACAGCTTCAGTGTGTGTGTGTCTTTGGAAAATGTGCATGTGTGTTTAGGTCTAAATGCAGTGGTCATGGTTTAGGCTGCTGCTAAACTTGGAACTTGTGTTTGGAGTAGGAGTAGTTTTAAATCCACATCATTAGGTTCATTTTAAAGGCTTATTTAATTATTTTATGTTCTTCCAGCTTAATTTATTAAGCATTAGTATTAAAATATACTAGCAATAGCATACGATAGCATGCTACATGTATTACATATATGATAAAGCAAGAAGAAACTGTTCGGACATTGTCTTACATTTATGCTCCCAAAACATGCTGGCAACAAGAAACACACTGTGGAGTTTTAGTTGTCATCACAAAATGATTAAGTAACTGTGGATTGAATATGATGAAATTAAGTTGTGAAATTTAAGATGTAGCTTTAGTTCATTTGAATGAAGTCAACTGAATAAGCAGCAGGCTAAAAATCTTTTTTAGGTGCATTATAAAATCACAGAGAACCCACAGGAGGGTTGTGGGAGATGTAGTTTTTAGGCTCAAGTGAAGCGAGAGCTGAGCTGAAACAGGAGGGAAGAGATAAGAACAGCAACGTCTGAAGAGGGAAAAAGATGAGGAGAAATGTGTCATAAATTGTCTGTGGCCATAACAGATGCAATCTGGCCAAAGATGCAAACCATACACCAGCCTGGGCACAGTAGGATGCAGGTGTGTGTGTGTGTGTGTGTGTGTGTGTGTGCAGACGGACGCGGCGCTGATGTATGATGCGGTTCACGTGGTGGCGGTGGCAGTTCAGCAGTCGCCGCAGATCACCGTCAGCTCGCTGCAGTGCAACCGACACAAACCCTGGCGCTTCGGGGGACGATTCATCAGCTTCATTAAAGAGGTACAGGCACATAACAGAGCTATTATTCAATAAATTCAATCTATTATACATTACTACTTTAGTTTAATTTCTTTAATTTATTTATTTTACCTGAGATGATAATACACCTTGCACCATACAAGAATAAAATAAAACACTTGGAAAAATTCAATGCTCTGTCAATTGTTTGTAACACAACAAAACCATAAACAATACCTTCAAACTAAATATTACATTCAATAACTTGAATACCAGAAAATGTGATCAGATAGATGATCCACTTTGATTCAATGTAAGCATCTGAACTTTCACTTTCAGATTCAAATGAATCACTTTTCCCCTCAAAACTCAATAATATGTTTAATGTGAATCAAAAGCTCAATATTCAATTAATCTATTCAGTTAATCTGGGTTAGATTCAATAATTCATGAATCTAATTATTCAGTTCAAAGACCTGTTGATTCTTTTAGAATACTTCAAGTTAAAGGGTTCATGAACTTCCTTTTTTATTATTTTGTACTGTTCTCTGAGGTCCCCTTATAATGTTTTCAAGATTTTTACATCAAAAAACATCATAGTTTAGATTTAGAATCGGTGGGCGGGGCTAATCAGACAGTGATGTAGAATCGGTGGGCGGGGCTAATCAGACAGCGATGTAGAATCGGTGGGCGGGGCTAATCAGACAGTGATGTAGAATCGGTGGGCGGGGCTAATCAGACAGTGATGTAGAATCGGTGGGCGGGGCTAATCAGACAGTGATGTAGAATCGGTGGGCGGGGCTAATCAGACAGCGATGTAGAAT
>NW_015644341.1:150902-151095 GCF_001515625.1 Sinocyclocheilus rhinocerous
CCTTGTGGGGACATGCACTTGGTCACACACACACAAACTGAGAGCAACATCTTCCTCTGAATAACTGTGTGTGTGTGTGTGTTTGGATTGTCATTCACTATCTGTTTGTGAGCCTGAAGGATCTCTCACACGATTGTGTGTGTGTGTGTGTGTGTGTGTGTGTGTGTGTGTGTGTGTGTGTGTGTGTGTGTGT
>NW_015644341.1:151105-168907 GCF_001515625.1 Sinocyclocheilus rhinocerous
CAGCGATGTAGAATAGGTGGGAGGGGCTAATCAGACAGCGATGTAGAATTGGTGGGAGGGGCTAATCAGACAGGGATGTAGAATAGGTGGGAGGGGCTAATCAGACAGCGATGTAGAATCGGTGGGCGGGGCTAATCAGACAGCGATTTTGAATCTGTGGGCGGGGCTAACCAGACAGTGATGTAGAATAGGTGGGAGGGGCTAATCAGACAGCGATGTAGAATCGGTGGGCGGGGCTAATCAGACAGCGATTTTGAATCTGTGGGCGGGGCTAATCAGACCGCGATGTAGAATAGGTGGGTGGGGCTAATCAGACAGCAATGTAGAATAGGTGGGTGGGGCTAATTAGACAGCAATTTTAAATCTGTGGGCAAGGTTAATCAGGCCGATTTTGAATCGGTGGACGGGGCTAATCAGACCGAGAGGTAGAATCGGTGGGCAGGGCTAATCAGACAGCGATTTTGAATCGGTGGGCGGGGCTAATCAGAACGAAAGGTAAAATCGGTGGGCAGGGCTAATCAGACAGCGATGTAGAATAGGTGGGCGGGGCTAATCAGACAGCGATTTTGAATCTGTGGGCGGGTCTAATCAGACCGAAAGGTAGAATCGGTGGGCGGGGCTAATCAGACCACGAGGTAGAATCAGTGGGCAGGGCTAATCAGACAGCGATGTAGAATAGGTGGGCGGGGCTAATCAGACAGCGATGTAGAATCGGTGGGCGGGGCTAATCAGGCCGATGTAGAATCGGTGGGCGGGGCTAATCAGGACGATTTTTAATCGGTGGGCGGGGTTAATTAGACCGCAATGTATAATTGGTGGGCGGGGCTAAACAGGCAGCGATGTAGAATATGCTGTGAAGAGCACTAGTGAGTGCTGCAGGGAGAGCGTTTCAATCCTTCATGAGAAGAGCGCGTGTTTGAGTCTCTGTTGTTCTGCAGGTGTGTTTGTTGATGTTCAGATCGTGAGTGTCACCTGCGTGTCTCTCGTCAGATCTTCGCTCTCATCACGGGTAATTTGTGAAAATGACACGTTGTACCTGCAGAAACAGCGTTTCCGTCTCCGTCTCTGCGTCTCTGTTTGTGCTTTGAAGTCAAACTTCAGAACGATGATCCTGGAGAACAATGAGCTTCTCTCACAGAGACGGAGACGCGCTTCAGTCGTTCTGACGCCAAAAAAACACTGTAACGTGAGACAACTGTGTCAGATATAAAGCCATCAAATCTTCTACTGTAAATGTGAGATTTCACTTAACTTAACAGAATCCGATAAACAATGCTAAAAGTATTCAGAAACACTCTCCATACATCTCTAAAATAAGATCTAATGATATGAATAGCAAACCAAACATTACGTATGAAATTAATTTTAAATGATTTGATTTAATTATCCCATTATACATTATGCCAAATTTAGTTTTATATTAAAAAATAAGTATCCTTACAAAATATAGACAACATATGACCACCGTCTGGAGAGGAAAAAACATTATTATTTTTTAATTTCTTGTTTATTTAATAAGTTTGAATTAATTAATTAGCTTTTAAATATTAGATGAATACAATGTGAAT
Source organism: Sinocyclocheilus rhinocerous (assembly GCF_001515625.1). Taxonomy (NCBI): domain Eukaryota; kingdom Metazoa; phylum Chordata; class Actinopteri; order Cypriniformes; family Cyprinidae; genus Sinocyclocheilus; species Sinocyclocheilus rhinocerous. The sequence goes on from NW_015644341.1 coordinate 152,674, forward strand.
ATTATTAATTAAAATTAATAAACATAATTATTAATTAACATTAAATCATTTCAATTTTCAGAGAAATGTCAGATATTTTTCGGATTTGTCCTTCATACAACATTGTGAAAATTATTCCTCTGAAATGTTCAATGATTTATTTAATGCGTTTTAATGTATCAATTAGCTTTTAAATGTTATTATTTATTAATCTAATAAAATAATTTAATTTATATTCGTTAATATTTTTGTCTATTTTTAAATATATATTTAATATTATTAATTTATTTAGTAAGTTACGGATGCCGTTTTCTTTCCTATACTGTCATATTTCCTTTTGAAACACAAAGTTGGACTGGGACATATTAAAGATATATATATATATATATTTAATTTTTTACACATTTATTTTTATTATTTATTTTTCATATATAAAATAAATATTATACATGTATTTGCAGATTTACTAGTGTTTGCAGTTCATATTTTAATTAAATAATTTGGAATGAGTTATTTCTGCTCTGATCGTAAGTAACACTGTGGAGAATAAACGTGCAGTGCATGTAAGCGTGACGTGTGTGAATGTGTGTTTGAAAATGAAAAAAAAAAAATGAAAAAAGAAATCTGTTTTTGCAAATGAACTCTTCCTTTATTAATCTATTTATTTATAGTTGTAATCTAAACACAATGACACGTGAAGCGGTCATCTTCTGAGATCTTCTGTGTGTCTCAGGAGGAGCCGTACGTCATGTTTAAGAAGTCGGATAAACCTCTGTACGGGAACGACCGCTTCGAGGGATTCTGCGTGGATCTGCTGCGGGAGCTTTCGGGAATCCTGACAAAAATACAGCTAACTAACACAATAAAAAATGATTTTTGAAAATGAAAAAAAAAAAAAATGAAAAAAGAAATCTGTTTTTGCAAATGAACTCTTCCTTTATTTATCTATTTATTTATAGTTGTAATCTAAACACAATGACACGTGAAGCGGTCATCTTCTGAGATCTTCTGTGTGTCTCAGGAGGAGCCGTACGTCATGTTTAAGAAGTCGGATAAACCTCTGTACGGGAACGACCGCTTCGAGGGATTCTGCGTGGATCTGCTGCGGGAGCTTTCGGGAATCCTGGGCTTCCGTTACGAGATGCGGTTAGTGGAGGACGGTAAATACGGAGCGTTTGAGGAGAGTACGGGCCAGTGGAACGGCATGGTGCGCGAGCTCATGGACCACGTGAGTGCTTTATATGCCATTACTGCGTTTCTTCATGTTTTAAATTAGCTTTTATTTTTATACTTTAATTTTAGTTAAATTTTTAGTAAATGTATGTGCTTTTGTAAATTTCTTGAGTTTTTATTTGTTTTAAATATTATAATTTAGATTGCATTTAATTTTATTTCAGTTTTATTTTTATTTATTAAACTAAATCAAAAATAGAATAGCTTTTTTGGCAATTAATTGAAATAAGTTATTAAGTTTTTCATCTAATAATAATAATTTATTTTATTTCAACGAACAAAAATGTTCAATAGTTTTAGTTTACATTTGTTACCCTGACTTTGGTGTAATCAACTATTATTGATGTCACTGTTGGTGTAAAATGTTCCTGTTTCAAGATTTGAAATTGAATTTGAAATTGAAATTCAATTGCTAAAATACAATTCATATGACATCAGAAATGTAGCGCATAACTCATATGAACTACATTTCAAACTCACTTATGTTGCATTTTTTATGCCATTACTGCGTTTCTTCATTTTGCATCTTCAATTGGCTTTTAGTTTTAGTTACATTTTTGCTCATTTTCTTATGTGTTTTTATCATTTTTAATACTATATCTGACCCTGCAGCACAAAAGCAGTGTTAAGTCGCTGGGGTATATTTGTAGCAATAACCAACAATACATTGTATGGGTCAAAATTATACATTTTTCTTTTATGCCAAATATATGAAGATATTTTGTAAATTTCCTACCGTAAATATATCAAAACTTAATGTTTGATTAGTAATATGCATTGCTAAAAACTTCATTTGGACAACTTTAAAGATGATTTTCTCAATATTTAGATTTTTTTGCACCCTCAGATTCCAGATTTTCAAATATTGTCCTATACTAACAAACCATACATCAATGGAAAAATTATTTATTCAGCTTTGAGCTGATGCATAAATCTCAATTTCACAAAATGGACATTTAAGACTGGTTTTGTGCTCCAGGGTCACAAATAGTAATTGAATTTAAGTTTGGGCTCTGTTGTTTATTGTAACCGTATAGTAATGTAAAAGTGCTCCCTGTAGTTCAGAGAAGCTGAGGTAGATTTGTATCCCTAAGAAAATACAAATTCCAATTGAATTTATTTAAAGAAAGAGCAATTTGTTCAGTAAACCATTGTTTAATTTTAAAAAAAGCAAGTTATGTTTAGCTTTTTCCTCCTGCTGCACTGAAACCATACCGAACCGTGACGTCAAAACCGAGCTTCGTATCGAACCGTCATGTTTGTGTACCTGTACACCCCTAAGTTGTTGTTTTTTTGCAGGAGGTGCTCCCGTTCGACGACAACATCTGCCTGCGCGAGCCGTGCGAGAACTACATGAAGTGCGTATCCGTGCTGAAGTTCGACAGCCTGGCGCCGTTCGTGGCGTCCGACACCATCCTGTTCCGGCCAATCCACCCGATCGCAGGGCTGCGCTGCCGCTGTCCGCTCGGCTTCACGGGCGACTACTGCGAGACGGAAATCGACCTGTGCTACTCCAAACCCTGCGGCGCTCACGGCGTCTGCCGCAGCCACGAGGGAGGCTTCACCTGCCAGTGTCTCCACGACTACACAGGTGAGAGGGGCGGAGCCTCCACACACAAACACGCCCACATCCCTCTCTCATATTCATATATAAAGAGTTTATGAGGAGTCATGTTTATGAAGTATTTTGTGGAGGTCGAGAAGCCCCTGCAGGTGTGTTTTGATTGCTCTGGTGCTCAGAACATTATGAAGAGAAACGGCTTTAGATTCCAGTCACGTATTCAGACGGCACAGTTTCTCTCAGAACTGAGTTCAGCTCACGACCCCTTTGAGGGTTTGCAAAACACTCGATAATCACAGAGAATAGTAGATGATACGAGATGACGTGACAGTGAGATCTCCAGAGATGAGTCAGAGATGAGATGTGATGATGTTATGAACGGTATATATATAATCTGATGATCTGAGATGTTATGATCAGATGCAGTGTGATGGTCAGAGATGAGATGTTACGATTTTACAATGTTATGATTTTCAGATCAAATGGATTAGGTAAAATATTATGAGATTATCAGAAATGGGATGTTATTGATGAGGGATGAGATGTGATAATCAGATGAAATGTGATGTTGCGAGACGTTATGAGGTAAGATAAAATGATCTGAGATGAGATGTGATCAGGGATTAGATGTGATAATCTGGTGAGATTAGATTATTTGATGAAATGGATTAGGTAAAATATTATGAGATGATCAGAAATGAGATATTATTGATGAAGGACGTGATGTGATAATCAGATGAAATGTGATGATGTAAGATGTTATGAGGTAAAATGAGATGATAAGAGATGAGATATGATTAGGGATGAGATGTGATAATCAAATGCAATGTGATGGTCAGAGATAAGATGTTACATTCAGAGATGAAAAATGCTAATCGTATAAGAGAGGTTATGATCAGAGATGGGATGTGATAATCACATGAGATGTGATCTGAGATGGGATGTGATAATCAGATGCAATGTGATGGTTAGTGATGAGATGTTACAATCAGAGATGAGAGATGATAATCCGATGGGAGATGATCAGAGATGAGATGTGATAATCAGACCAGATGTTATGATCATGGATGAGATGATGAGGCATAATGATGACTTGACATTAAGTAGGATAACCAAATATAAGATGTGATTGTCAGAAATTAGCGGTGATAAACAGAATTGAGATGTTATGAGAGATGAGATGTGATGAGGTAAGACTTAATGAAGTGAGAAAAGATGATCAGAGATGAGATGTTACAATCAGAGATGCCATATGATAATCAGATGAGATGTGATAATTAAATGCAATGTTATGGTCAGAGATGTGATGTTACGATTTTACAGTGTTATGATTTTCTGAACAAATAGATTAGGTAAGATATTATGTGATAAAATAAGAAGATCAGAAATGAGATATTATTGATGAGGGGTGAGATGTGATAATCAGATGAAATGTGATGAGGTAAGATGAGAGGAGGAGATGAGATGTGATGATCACATGCAATGTGATTGTCAGAGATAAGATGTTACATTCAGAGATGAAAAATGCTAATCGTATAAGAGAGGTTATGATCAGAGATGGGATGTGATAATCACATGAGATGTGATCTGAGATGGGATGTGATAATCAGATGCAACGTGATGGTCAGGGATGAGATGTTACAATCAGAGATGAGAGATGATAATCCGATGGGAGATGATCAGAGATGAGATGTGATAATCAGACCAGATGTTATGATCATGGATGAGATGATGAGGCATAATGATGACTTGACATTAAGTAGGATAACCAAATATAAGATGTGATTGTCAGAAATTAGCGGTGATAAACAGAATTGAGATGTTATGAGAGATGAGATGTGATGAGGTAAGACTTAATGAAGTGAGAAAAGATGATCAGAGATGAGATGTTACAATCAGAGATGCCATATGATAATCAGATGAGATGTGATAATTAAATGCAATGTTATGGTCAGAGATGTGATGTTACGATTTTACAGTGTTATGATTTTCTGAACAAATAGATTAGGTAAGATATTATGTGATAAAATAAGAAGATCAGAAATGAGATATTATTGATGAGGGGTGAGATGTGATAATCAGATGAAATGTGATGAGGTAAGATGAGAGGAAAGCTTATTCAGATTTCAGATGATCAGATGAAATCTCAATTTAAAAAATTGACCCTTATGACTGGTTGTGTGCTCCAGGGTCACATTTTATAATATAGGTTAATTTATTTTTATTTTAGTTTAAGTTTTTTTTTTTTTTATTATTTAGTGCTTCGATTTATTTCAGTTACTTGCCATTTCTAAATTTCATTAAGTTTTTAATCTAATAATTATTTTTAAATTTTATTTCAGCTTTATTTCAACTAACAAAAAATTATGTTTTTAGTTTTAGTTAATTATAACGACCCTGGTGAGTGCTTATCATGGTTATGGACAGCACCAGGGTTATTTCAATACTTTTTATATACTATAATATTTTTAAATAATATTTTTAATTTGACTTTATTTTATATTTTTAGTTACATTTTTAGTAATTTACTTATATGCAGTTTTTAATATTATTTTATAATATTTTTCTTTAGGTTCAATTTATTTTTATTTTAGTTTAAGTTTTAATTTATTTCCAGTTAGTAATTTCAGTGCTTCAATTTATTTTAGGCAACATTTCTAATTTTCATTTAGTTTCAATTCTAGTTTACTTTTTTAATTTAGTTGTTTTTATTAGTATTTTATTAATATTTATCTTTAGATTTAATTTAAAGTATTTTAGTTCAGTTTTAGTTTTTATCTCCATTTAGTAATGTTAGTGCTTTAATTTATTTCAGTTACTTGTCATTTCTAATTTTCCTTTGGTTTAAGTTTTTCATCTAATATTTATATTTTATTTAACAAAAAATATGTTTTTAATTATAACAACCCTGATGAGTGCTTATCATAGTTATGGAGAGCACCAGTGTTATTTTTATATTTAATTTTTTTTTTTATATATATTTGTTCTATGATATTTTTAAAATAATATTTTGAATTTGATTTTATTTTGATATTTTTAGTTTATATTAATTCTAGTTTAATTCTTAGTCATTTTGTTATGTTTTTGTCGTTTTTATGATTTATTTAGTTTTAGCTGTTATTATTTCCAGTTAGTAATTTTAGTGCTCATTTAATTTTTAGCACAATTTATTTCAGTTATTTTTTCCATCTAATATTTTATAAAAATCTAAAATATACACATTAGGCTTTGAATATGTATGAATTTAGCAAAAGATGCAACATTTCCTGTGTTTTTCACCCATCTTAGTCTAACAGGCACGAATTGCTTTTTCAGAAGTATTTTTAATTTTAATAAATTTAATTTTTAACTTCATTCGTCCGATAGCAACGCTGAATTGTATTTGAACTCGACCCGACATGAATTAATGATGCTTTAGATCAAAAAATAATTTTAATGGCTTGACAGCCCTAATGTGAATACATGTCAACTTGTTCAATTTAAAGTCTAGAGGAGTCACAAATGATTCAGAGTTGACGAACTGATTCATTTGAATCTTTTGGCCGGTTATGCAGCTAAAAAGCATCACCTGACGGATCTGTGTGTGCTGATTGGTCTGTTGTGTTGGTGATTGACAGAAAGCAGACCTGGCCGTGGCTCCGCTGACCATCACATACGTGCGAGAGAAGGTGATTGACTTCTCCAAACCCTTCATGACCCTGGGCATCAGCATCCTCTACCGCAAACCCAACGGCACCAACCCCGGCGTCTTCTCCTTCCTCAACCCTCTGTCCCCTGATATCTGGATGTATATTCTACTGGCTTGCTTGGGTGTCAGTTGTGTGCTGTTTGTCATAGCCAGGTAACATGTGACCTTCACGCGCGTTTGACCACACGTCTGTCTTCATCCTCGCTCTCAGGAAACGGGGCCATTTGTGCCTGAAAATCTCTGCAATTTAATAAAATTATAATAAGAAAAAATTAACAACCCATAACATTTTCATAACTCTCTCATAACTTCGCGCACTAATTTTGTATTTAATATACTAAAAATGATTCTTTAGTACTGCTAGTATTATTGCACTAAATACTTTTGTATTTAGTTGGAAGAAAAATAATGTCAAATTTAAATATAACTGCAACACACCACATTATTTACATTTATGCATTTAGCAAATGCTCTTATCCAAAGCAATTTATAATAGAGGAGCGTAAGCAATATATGTATATATGTGTATATATATATATATATATATATTTTAGCAATATTAAAGTTGACAGTTTAACAGCTGAGCCCAAGCGTCCGTAACTAATTCCAAAACGTCACTTTAGAACTAGTAACGAAGGAATGTCGAGTTGTTTCATTGAAAGCTTACTGTAGTAAAAGCAGTGTATTATGTAGAGCATTATGAGAGAGAGATGGACTGAGAGTGTGATTACCTGCATCTGATGCAGCATTCGTTCTTCAGCTCAATCTCATATTCACAATAAAACATTAGTTTGAATGTCCGCTGAGGAAAGCGATATCTTTGTCGTACTATCCTTTCATCGGTTAAGGATGATTTCCAATGACAGCGCTGCATTTTACAAGCTGTTGTTTAAAGTAAAAATAGCTTCCTTGTTTACAACCCTGTTTCAGTCTCTTTCAATATAAAAGTCTTTACTGCGGACTCACACATAAAACGTCTCTTGTCGCCATCTAATGGCAGAACAATGCAACTAAAAACAGACTGCTTCTCAATACCAAATACTATTAATAAATACTACCATTTGTAAAAAAAAAATTGATTATTTTTTGAACAATAATATGTAATAAACAACAACAGCCATCATAAAAGTTGCTAGGCAATTCAGTCAAAAGTACAAAGGCAGCGCTCTGATATACAGTATTAAAGATATATAAAATATAACGTGATGAGATTTTGCTCTCAGCTAAAACTATTAGCTCTGGTACAAATAACAGATTAATTAGACCAAAGACTGCCTGTTAGATTTACCCCGAAACTAATTATATCTCATGTTTAACAACTATAGAGACATCAGAGCCAGCGGCAGGTTCCAGAAGATCTGGCCGAGGTCAGGCTGCTCTCAAAAAATTCAGTATTTGCAAAATATAAGTAAAATTGCACCACATTATTTACAGCCAATAGTTTTGTATTTAGTGGCAAGAAACAAATCTGTAAAAACAAAGTTCCGATTATCACTTTTTCCTTCCACATTGAGCTTGACATATTGAGCTTGAGTGTAAATATAATAAAATACAATTTTCAATAATTTTTATTGTGCATTAAAATGCAGTGATGTCTGAGAGCATGCGATAGGCTGAAATTCTGAGGGAATTAATAAAATGTTTATTTTTCACAATTAAAAACGGTGTCAAATCTATCAAGCAATATGATTAGATTCAGTATGCTGGGAATTCTCCAGAATAGAGAGACGAATGGCAGCGTTTCCTGATCGTGTGTCTCTGTCGTCTGATGGTGATGTTCTGTTGAAGCCCTCTGTATATCCCATAATTACTTTCTCCTTCATCCTCTCTAATATCTGTCTCACTGTAATGTCTCTCTGTCCTGCTGTAATATCTCTCTCAGCGTTTATGGCCACGTCTCACAGGAGTCTCCAGACTCAGCTGTATTAATTGGAAATCCTCTGAAATCAATCAGGCTCTGCATCAAACGAACAAGTGCTGACGTAAAGCGTTTGTTAAAGCTCGGTGTCGATGTTTAATGTTACCGGCCACATGATACGCAAGAAAAGCCACGACTGTCACCTAAGTTAGATTGGAATATGCACAGTGAGTGACTGTGAGGCATTCTGGGTAAGTGTTCTGGATGATATCAGCGCAATCGTGTGCAGTCGCTGGGTTTCCACTCACGGTGTCTTCTTCTGCTCTATAATTGGAATATTGACATTTCAACTGCGGTATTGATTAGAAAAGCCCCAATTTACCTCTAAACCCACAGAAGAGATTTCACAAATCCCAGAACGCACATAGAGATGTTCCTCAAGCTCTACACAAACACACACATGCGCTCGGCTTTATTTAGCATTCAATAATCAGTCACATACATTTATATACACTTGATTTGTCACATAGAAATAATGCAAAATATCCCATATTTGATATTCACTTTATGGCATAACTTTGATTTATATAATTCAGAATTTTCTTTTTCTTATTTTTTCTTATTATTTTTCTTTATTTAAAAATAAACCTTCTTTATTGGCATCTATGACTCCATGAAGAACCTTTAACATCCACTGAACCTTTTATTGCACAAAAGGTTATTTATAGTAGAAAAAGGTTCATTAGGTTATTAAAATGAAAACTAAAATATATATTTAAAAAATCAATATTATTGCACCATGCCAGATTATTTACATTTAGTGGCAAACAATTCTACCACACAGCATTATTTAGTCAATATTTTATATTTTGTGGCAAGAAAACTAAAATATATATATATAGATACATTATTTAAATTTAGTGGCAAGAAAATATATATAGAATATAAATACAATTTTACCACATGACATTATTTAGTCAATATTGTATATTTAGTGGCAAGAAAACTAAAATATACAGTATATAAAATATCAATGTCATTGCACCACACCTTGTTATTTACAGTCTATATTTTTATATTTAGTGGCAAGAAAAATAAAATATTAGTAAAATCTAAATAAAATTGCAACACACCACATTATTTACAGTCAAATATTTTTATATTGACTGGCAAGAAAATTAAATGTATATAAAATACAAATATTATTGCAACATGCCACATTACAGTCAATATTTTTTTATATTTTTATATTTGGTGGCAAGAAAATTAAATATATATATAGCTCAAATATTTACCTAAATATTGGTGAATTTCACCTAAATTTTACCATATTTTTTAAGAGTGTAGGAAAGATCCCAGATGTCCAATATAGTCTCAAACTTTCAGTATAAACAGATTTGATTGGGTTGCTGTAATCTGTATGCTGTAGGCGTTCAGACTGAAGCATTCAGTTCACATTCAGTACAAACACACACACTCACTCACACACACACACTCACACACACACACACACTCACACTCACTCACACACACACACTCACACACACACACTCACACACACACACTCACACACACACACTCACACACACACATCTATCTATCCTAGCGACATGCTAATCATGCTAGAAACATACTAACAGCATGCTAGTAGCATGTTAATCATGCTAGTAACATGCTAATCATGCTAAAACATGCTAGCAACCTGCTAATAATGCTAACAACATGTTAATCATGTTAAAAACATGCTAGCGACATGCTAGTTACTTGCTAATCATGCTAGCGACATGTTAGTCATTTGCTAATCATGCTAACGACATGCTAGTCACTTGCTAGTCATGCTAACGACATGCTAGTCACTTGTTAATCATGCTAGCAACACACTAGTAACATGCTAATCATACTAGAATCAGGCTAGTCACTAGCTAATTATGCTAACAACATGCTAGTCAATTGCTAATCATGCTAGCAAAATGCTAGAAACATGCTAATCATGTTAGCAACATGCTAGTCACTTGCTAGTCATGCTAACGACATGCTAGTAACTTGTTAATCATGTTAACAACATGCTAGTCACTTGCTAATCATGCTAGCGACATGTTAGTAACTTGCTAATCATGTTAACAACATGCTAGTCACTTGTTAATCATGATAGCAACATGCTAGAAACATGCTAGCAACTTGCTAATCATGCTAACAACATGCTAGTCACTTGCTAATCATGATAGCAACATGCTAGAAACATGCTAGCGACATGCTAGTAACTTGCTAATCATGCTAGCAACATGCTAGTAACAGGCTAATCATGCTAAAAACATGCTAATCATGCTAGAAACATTATCAGAAAGAAATAGGTATAGAAATGTTATCAACATCTATCTAATCTATCGAAATTTTCAAACTTCAGGCTTTTACAACTGCTTTAAACTTTGTCTTAAACATTTTTATCTAGTTGTTATTATAATAGTGAGTACATGTAACACGTGTAACAAGAACACCTTAAAATAAAGTGTTGCCAACTTTTTTATCATGGGTATTAATATGTATTGAAATCTAAAGATGCAAATAGATAAAGTGTAATAAAATAAACACTGTATTTTAGTCTGAAAGAAACATGACCAAAAACTGGCCAGTGCATGAAAACACAGCAGTTTTGCGTGTAATGTCTTGCCTTTAGAGCTTTAATGTTTGCCCTCAGTGTTGATGAGTGTGTGTGTGTGTGTGTGTTTGTTTGTGGCAGTAAATGCATCAGTCTATGCTCTCTCTGTGCGCTCAGGTTCAGTCCGTACGAGTGGTATAACCCTCACCCCTGTAACCCAGACTCAGACGTGGTGGAGAATAACTTCACGCTGCTCAACAGCTTCTGGTTCGGGGTCGGCGCTCTCATGCGGCAAGGTGAGCTCGTTAGCGTCTCAGTGTCATGCCTTGTCCAAGTACACACACCTTTCCAATGCATGTTAAATATTAATATAATAATTAGATAGTACATATAATTTGGTGGAAAAACAAAGGGTTGCACAGTGTTTAATCGGTGCAAAGATGAGCAGTGGTGATATTTATGTTGCAACCATTTTTCTTTTATGCCAAAAATCATTAGGATATTAAGTAAAGATCATGTTCCATGAAGATATTTTGTAAATTTCCTACCGTAAATATATCAAAACTTAATTTTTGATTAGTAATATGCATTGCTAAGAACTTCATCATGGGTATTAATATGTATTGAAATCTAAAGATGCAAATAGATAAAGTGTAATAAAATAAACACTGTATTTTAGTCTGAAAGAAACATGACCAAAAACTGGCCAGTGCATGAAAACACAGCAGTTTTGCGTGTAATGTCTTGCCTTTAGAGCTTTAATGTTTGCCCTCAGTGTTGATGAGTGTGTGTGTGTGTGTGTTTGTTTGTGGCAGTAAATGCATCAGTCTATGCTCTCTCTGTGCGCTCAGGTTCAGTCCGTACGAGTGGTATAACCCTCACCCCTGTAACCCAGACTCAGACGTGGTGGAGAATAACTTCACGCTGCTCAACAGCTTCTGGTTCGGGGTCGGCGCTCTCATGCGGCAAGGTGAGCTCGGTAGCGTCTCAGTGTCATGCCTTGTCCAAATACACACACCTTTCCAATGCATGTTAAATATTAATATAATAATTAGATAGTACATATAATTTGGTGGAAAAACAAAGGGTTGCACAGTGTTTAATCGGTGCAAAGATGAGCAGTGGTGATATTTATGTTGCACCTGCTTTTCATCACTTAATTAGTAGCACCACAAATTATTTTTGTGTTTTACGGAACAGACCTTTAGAAGTTGATTTTAAAATGCAATGCATAGTTTAAAAAGCAAAATATTTAAAATAAAAATAAAGCTATATGTGAGCACAAAAGCAGTCATAAGTAGCACAGGTATATTTGTAGCATCATTGTATGGGTCAAAATTATCCATTTTTCTTTTATGTCAAAAAACAAAAATGTTCCATGAAGATATTTAGTAAATTTCCTACCGTAAATATATCAAAACTTAATTTTTCTCAGCCAAATATTGTCCCAATATTGTTTTTTATATTTACAACACAAAGCTTAAAAGTGAAGAATCCAAGACATAAATATTAGTTTTATAACTTGTAGTACAAAATAATCACATATACATTTTTTTAACAGTACTATTGTATTTGACAACAGTATTTCTGTTTATTATTTTAATAATTGCATTTAAAATTAATAATAAAATTATTATTATTATTACAACTAAAAAGAGGTTTGGGTCCACTTTAAAGTTGTTTATAATAATGTTTATCATATCACAGTTCAAATTGCAATTTATGATCAAATAATTGCAATATATATATTTTTTTGGCCAAGTCAAGCCCTATATATACTGTAAATAATTTAAAAATAAAATCAATCAAAATAAAACGCTTCCCAAACAAAGATTTTATTGATTTCATCTTAAGTTTTAAGTGTTTGCCAGCTTGTCATGTGACCATTAACTGGCATCAGAGAAGTGTGAACATATGAATATGTTGTTGAATTATTGAAATATTAACTTAAAAATGTAAATGTTTAAGGCAATTTATGATAAAATAATTGCAATATATATTTTTTTTTGCCAAGTCAAGCCCTATATATACTGTAAATAATTAAAGATTTGATTGATTTCATCTTAAGTTTTAAGTGTTTGCCAGCTTGTCATGTGACCATTAACTGGCATCAGAGAAGTGTGAACATATGAATATGTTGTTGAATTATTGAAATATTAACTTAAAAATGTAAATGTTTAATGTCTAAGGCGTTTGGCTGACAAAAATAATCATCAATCCCTGAGTAAGTGGATTCTTTCACTCAAATAAACATCTCTGGACCGCTCTTGTTGTTATTATTATTTTATATTATCCAAAAGCAATAATGAAACAAAAAAATAATATGCTTATTCTAATAAATTTACAAATTAGTTGTCATTAAACTGCTATTTTATATTTAAAATTTCCTTCACAAATAAATATGAATGAAATAAATATAATTTACACTACCAGTAACAGTAAGATTTGCTGCTCAAGAAACATTTCTGATTATTATTATTATTATCATCAATATTTAAAACGGTTGAGTAAATTTTTTTCAGGATTCTTTGATGAATGGAAAGATCCAAAGATCAGCATTTATCTGAAATAAAAAGCTTTTGTTACATTATACACTCTACCATTCAAAAGCTTGGAGTCAGTATAATTTTGTTTTGGGGGGAGGGGAGAAATTATAGAAATTAATAATTTTATTTAGCAAGGATGCTTTAAATTGATCAAAAGTGATGATAAAGACATTTATAATGTTATAAAAGATCTTTATTTCAGATAAATGCTGTTCTTCTGAACTTTCTATCCATCAAAGAAACCTGAAAAATTCTACTCAGCTGTGTTCAACATTGATAATAATCAGAAATGTTTCTTGAGCAGCAAAGCAGCATATTAGAATGATTTCTGAAGATCATGTGACACTGAAGACTGGAGTAATGATGCTGAAAATACAGCTGCGCATCACAGAAATAAATTACAGTTTAACACATATTCACATAGAAAACAGCTGTTTTGAATAGTAAAAATATTTCAGAATATTACTGCTTCTGCTGTACTTTAGATCAAATAAATGCAGGCTTGGTGAGCAGAAGAGACTTCTTTATAAAACATTTAAAATCTTCCTGTTCAGAAACTTTTGACTGGTAGAGTAAGAGACGGAAAAAGTGAGTTATCTTGGTCCAGAAGGGTTGAGCTGTTGATTGGTGGTCCTCAGGCTCGGAGCTGATGCCGAAGGCTCTGTCCACTAGGATCGTGGGAGGAATCTGGTGGTTCTTCACCCTCATCATCATCTCGTCCTACACCGCAAACCTGGCCGCCTTCCTGACGGTGGAGCGCATGGAGTCGCCCATCGACTCGGCCGACGATCTGGCCAAACAAACCAAGATCCTGTACGGCGTGGTGGAGGACGGCGCCACCATGACCTTCTTCAAGGTACTGCGGCGTCCTCGGATTTCTACAGCGCTTCATACAGGACCGATGCTTCAAAGCGGCTTCACTGGAACAAAGAGCAAAATAACACTGAGTCAACGGAGTCATTATTCAGAATGATTAAGTTCCGTTTTGATTCAGTTCAGCTCAACAACAGTGCTAATGTAAAATTAATCAATTATTAAACAAATGAACTTTTATGCTATAAAGCAGCTCTACAGAAGACAATAGAGTCATTATTCAGAATGATTAATTTCATTTTTGATTCAGTTCAGTTCAATATTGATTCAGTTCAGTTCAACAACAGTGCTAATGTTGTAAAATTAATCAGAAAACAAATGAATTTTTATGCTATAAAGCTGCTCTACAGAAGACAATAGAGTCATTATTCAGAATGATTCATTTCATTTTTGATTCAGTTCATTTCAATATTGATTCAGTTCAGTTCAACAACAGTGCTAATGTAAAATCAATCAATTATTAAACAAACGAACTTTTAGGCTATAAAACAGCTCTACAGAAGACAATAGAGTCATTATTCAGAATGATTCAGTTCAATTTTGATTCAATTCAGTTCAATAAATGGTAAAATAACAGTGATAATATTGTAAAATTCATCAATTATTAAACAAATTAACTTTTAAGCTATAAAACAGCTCTACAGAAGACAATAGAGTCATTATTCAGAATGATTCAGTTCAAATTTCATCAGTTATGAAACTGATTCAGTTTCAGCTATAAAGCAGCTCATTATCCAACTCATAGTTTTGTTCTCATCTGATATCAGTGTATCAGTGCAGTCAAATATATATGTAACCCTGCAGCACAAAAGCAGTGTTAAGTCGCTGGGGTATATTTGTAGCAATAGCCAACAATACATTGTATGGGTCAAAATTATACACTTTTCTTTTATGCCAAAAATCATTAGGATATTAAATAAAGATCATGTTCCATGAAGATATTTTGTAAATGTCCTACCGTAAATATATCAAAACTTAATTTTTGATTAGTAATATGCATTGCTAAGAACTTCATTTGAACAACTTTAAAGATGATTTTCTCAATATTTAGATTTTTTTGCACCCTCAGATTCCAGATTTTCAAATATTGTCCTATCCTAACAAACCATACATCAAAGGAAAGCTTATTTATTCAACTTCTTTCAGATGATGCATACATCTCAATTTAAAAAAATTGACCCTTATGACTGGTTTTGTGCTCCTGGGTCACATATTTCTGATTATTAATAGTCTGGTTGCATCCTAACCTCTCCGTCTCCGCTGCAGAAAACCAAGATCTCGACGTACGATAAGATGTGGGAGTTCATGAACAGCCGGCGTCAGTCTGTGATAGTGAAGAGTGTGGAGGAGGGCATCCATCGCGTGCTGACGTCCGACTACGCCTTCCTGATGGAGTCCACCACCATCGAGTTCGTCACGCAGCGCAACTGCAACCTGACGCAGATCGGCGGCCTGATCGACTCGAAGGCGTACGGCGTGGGGACGCCCATGGGTACAACACACATCTACATCGTCAGCACTCAAACATTCACGCGCACAGTTGAGGTCAAAAGTTTACATCCCCTTGACTCTTAACACTGTGTTGTTAGCTGAATGATCCACAGCTGTGTTTTTGTGTTTAGTGATAGTTGTTCATGAGTCCCTTGTTTGTCCTGAACAGTTAAACTGCTGCTGTTCTTCAGAAAAACCCCCAGCTCCTGCACATTCTGTGGTTTTACAGCATCTTCTGCATATTTGAACCCTTTCCAGCAGTGACTGTATGATTGTGAGATGCATCTTTTCACACTGAGGACGACTGAGGGACTCATATGCAGCTATTACAGAAGCTTCAGACGCTCGCTGATGCTCCAGAAGGAGAAACCATGCATTAAGAGCCGGGGGTGAAAACTTTTGAACAGAA
>NW_015644341.1:169078-178380 GCF_001515625.1 Sinocyclocheilus rhinocerous
CTCAGTTGTCCTCAGTGTGAAAAGATGCATCTCACAATCATACAGTCACTGCTGGAAAGGGTTCAAATATGCAGAAGATGCTGTAAAACCACAGAATGTGCAGGAGCTGGGGGTTTTTCTGAAGAACAGCAGCAGTTTAACTGTTCAGGACAAACAACGGACTCATGAACAACTATCACTAAACACAAAAACACACAGCTGTGGATCATTCAGCTAACAACACAGTATTAAGAGAGTAAGGGGATGTAAACTTTTGAACGGGGTAATTTTTATAAATTCGACTATTATTTTCTCTTGTGGACTATATGTGAACATCTTTTATGTGAATATCTTATTCAGGTCAGTACTAAATAAACAATAACATGCATTTTGTGTGATCCCTCTTATTTTGGTAAAATAATTCACATTTTGCAGATTCTGAAACTTTTGACCTCAACTGTATAGCTGCACAACAACACGATTTCAGCAGCAGCATCCCATCATTATAAACCTGTCGCCATGGAGATCTGTAATGACAGATGATGGAGAGCTGACTGTTTATTTAGAGTGATTATCGGTGGGCTATCGTTGAGATTCATTTTTATTTTTATATTTTCTGATGCAATTTTAATTTGATTTAATTAACGTTTCAGTAATTTTTGTGTTAGGTTTTTATAAAATTTGCATTGATTTTAATTATTAGTTATTTAAAACAACGTTTAATATTTTAGTTTATTTTATTTCAAATGCCAAAAATGTTTTACTGTGGTTTCAGTTTTAATTAATGATAATAAGCCTGGTTATTATATCTTCTGAACACTATGTTTTTATTTAATACTCAAATTTCATTTTCAAATAATGAGAGACTGTGATTTTCGGATGTACTATCACTAAGGGTTACTGTTGCTGTTATTATTATTTTATTATTATTATTATATGCCAAAGCAGTGATTAAACAAGAAACAAGATCCCTGTTCTAGCAAATGTACAATTAGTCATTAAACTAATATTTTCTACTTAAAATATGGAACATGTTAAAATATTTATATATCAATAAATATGTTTAAGTGTAATTAATGTAAATTAAATGATCAAAAAAGTCTCATATCTTGAGCCAGATGGGACAAGTTAAATTATTTCATGAAAAAAGGAAGAAAATAGCAGAATATCTGCACGCTTTATAGAAATCTGAGCACAGTTCTGTGGGGGAGGAGGGAATAAAAAGGGAAATATTTATCCATATTTATCTGCACAAATCCTCTGTGTTTCTGCCTCCTCTCTGTGTAATCCTGTTATCCGCGCGCACACGTCTTTCAGAATAACAAGCGTTCATTTGATCGTTCGGGGACGAGTGACTCATTCTGCGGGACACAACTGATCCACAGGAGGACTAAATACATATTCCTGGAATAACATCAGTGCTTTATGAAAGAATGCAGCTCGTGTAATGATGTGTGAATGAGGACTGCAGATATTAAAGGATGTTCGGGATCGAAGCTCCATCAGCAGTGTTTGTGTTGATTAGCACAGAAAATCATCTAGACTCGTCCTTTATTTATTTACGTATTTATTTATTTGCTTGCATTTATTTATTTATTTAGTGGTTATAGAAAGAAGCTGAAAATGAAAGTGAACAACACAAAATTAGTTTATAGAGTTATTATAGTTAACTAAAATTAAAACCATAAAAAAAAGAAAATTTTCATTATTTGAATAAAATGATCATTAAGTGAAATAAAATAAAATATTAAAGAACATAACTTTTTTTTTTTCAGCTAGCAGCCAAGGCATAATTTCTCATTTTAATTAAGTTTAATGATGTATGAAAATAACTAAAATACTGAAATAAAAAACTACTAAAAATCAAAACACACAATAAAATGACTATGACTAAAATTAAAAGGGAAAAAAGAAAATAGAAAAATAACAACTAATTCAAAGTATTAATACAATCTAAAAAGCATGAAATAAAAATGAATAAAAATTATATAGACATTAAAGCTACTAAAAATGACAAAAGCACAGTAAATGACTAAAACTTGAAGTAATTAAGTTAAAACGAAGAAGGAAACTATAAAAATAAAACATTCAAAATATTAATAAAAACTAAAATAAATAAAATGAAAAATTTAATTAAATTTAAAATTAAATTTAAAAATTATAAAAAAATAATAGACATATTTTAAAAAAAAATTAACCTAAAATTACAATGAAAAACTGAAATACAACTAATTCAAAATATTAATAAAAACATTAAAAAACACGAGTTTATAGAGTTATTATAGTTAACTAAAATTAAAACCATAAAAAAAAGAAAATTTTCATTATTTGAATAAAATGATCATTAAGTGAAATAAAATAAAATATTAAAGAACATAACTTTTTTTTTTTCAGCTAGCAGCCAAGGCATAATTTCTCATTTTAATTAAGTTTAATGATGTATGAAAATAACTAAAATACTGAAATAAAAAACTACTAAAAATCAAAACACACAATAAAATGACTATGACTAAAATTAAAAGGGAAAAAAGAAAATAGAAAAATAACAACTAATTCAAAGTATTAATACAATCTAAAAAGCATGAAATAAAAATGAATAAAAATTATATAGACATTAAAGCTACTAAAAATGACAAAAGCACAGTAAATGACTAAAACTTGAAGTAATTAAGTTAAAACGAAGAAGGAAACTATAAAAATAAAACATTCAAAATATTAATAAAAACTAAAATAAATAAAATGAAAAATGTAATTAAATTTAAAATTAAATTTTAAAATTATAAAAAAATAATAGACATATTTTAAAAAATTTTTTACCTAAAATTACAATGAAAAACTGAAATACAACTAATTCAAAATATTAATAAAAACATTAAAAAACACGAAATAAGAATTAATAAAACCTATATAGACAAAAAACTACTAAAAATGTAATTATAAAGTAAAAATAAAAAAAATTATAACAACTAATTATTAATAGGAATAATAATAAATATTAATAAAAACCATAACAGTATCTCAATTAAAATTGTTATTCACTTAAAATATAAAAATAAAATAACAGTAATGAATATTGTTCATCAACTAGAACAGCATTCACAACACTAGAAGGATTTTAAAGCTCAAATACCATTTTTAAAGAATTAAAAAAAAAGCTTTGAGCTTCATAATTTCTAAGTTTCTTATTTAACAAAACATTGGTAATTGACATTATGCCACTGATGGGGCCTGATTTGCACTGAAACTAGAATGTGAAATAGTTTGAAGCTGAATGTAAATGGTGTAAACCCTCTGTAGGTCAGTTCAAGTGGACTTTAATGACGGATTTGTGACGCAGCCCTGCTGCTTCTCACCTGTCCCGTGGTTCTCCCTCAGGCTCGCCGTATCGGGACAAGATCACCATCGCCATCCTGCAGCTGCAGGAGGAGGGCAAGCTGCACATGATGAAGGAGAAGTGGTGGAGGGGGAACGGCTGTCCGGAGGAGGAGAGTAAGGAGGCCAGCGCTCTCGGCGTGCAGAACATCGGCGGCATCTTCATCGTCCTCGCCGCCGGCCTCGTGCTGTCAGTGTTCGTGGCAGTCGGCGAGGTGCTGTACAAATCCAAACAGAACGCGCAGATCGAGAAGGTATCAGACGCAAACACCAGAGGTCGCTCTTTCACATCTTTATCGGACAAATACTAAAGTACAGTAGGTCTTAAAGTCACAGCAGCCGAATAAACCTGCTGTATCAGTCGCTCTTTCACGTCTTTATCGGACAAATACTAAAGTACAGTAGGTCTTAAAGTCACAGCAGCCGAATAAACCTGCTGTATCAGTCGCTCTTTCACGTCTTTATCGGACAAATACTAAAGTACAGTAGGTCTTAAAGTCACAGCAGCCGAATAAACCTGCTGTATCAGTCGCTCTTTCACATCTTTATCGGACAAATACTAAAGTACAGTAGGTCTTAAAGTGACAGCAGCCGAATAAAATTTTAAAATTATAAAAAAATAATAGACATATTTTAAAAAATTTTTTACCTAAAATTACAATGAAAAACTGAAATACAACTAATTCAAAATATTAATAAAAACATTAAAAAACACGAAATAAGAATTAATAAAACCTATATAGACAAAAAACTACTAAAAATGTAATTATAAAGTAAAAATAAAAAAAATTATAACAACTAATTATTAATAGGAATAATAATAAATATTAATAAAAACCATAACAGTATCTCAATTAAAATTGTTATTCACTTAAAATATAAAAATAAAATAACAGTAATGAATATTGTTCATCAACTAGAACAGCATTCACAACACTAGAAGGATTTTAAAGCTCAAATACCATTTTTAAAGAATTAAAAAAAAAAAGCTTTGAGCTTCATAATTTCTAAGTTTCTTATTTAACAAAAAATTGGTAATTGACATTATGCCACTGATGGGGCCTGATTTGCACTGAAACTAGAATGTGAAATAGTTTGAAGCTGAATGTAAATGGTGTAAACCCTCTGTAGGTCAGTTCAAGTGGACTTTAATGACGGATTTGTGACGCAGCCCTGCTGCTTCTCACCTGTCCCGTGGTTCTCCCTCAGGCTCGCCGTATCGGGACAAGATCACCATCGCCATCCTGCAGCTGCAGGAGGAGGGCAAGCTGCACATGATGAAGGAGAAGTGGTGGAGGGGGAACGGCTGTCCGGAGGAGGAGAGTAAGGAGGCCAGCGCTCTCGGCGTGCAGAACATCGGCGGCATCTTCATCGTCCTCGCCGCCGGCCTCGTGCTGTCAGTGTTCGTGGCAGTCGGCGAGGTGCTGTACAAATCCAAACAGAACGCGCAGATCGAGAAGGTATCAGACGCAAACACCAGAGGTCGCTCTTTCACATCTTTATCGGACAAATACTAAAGTACAGTAGGTCTTAAAGTGACAGGGCCTGGTTTTCAAGCAGACGTATGTATTTGTATAAATTAGAAAAGACTAGGACTGAAACGAAATCAACTCGTGTCTGTGATATGCTCTTCTGTGCACAGCGCTCGTTCTGCAGCGTGATGCTGGAGGAGCTCAGGGTGTCTCTGAAATGCCAGCGACGGCGGAAACAGAAACCTCAGCCGCCCGCCATCGTCAAAACAGAGGAGGTGATTAACATGCATACCTTTAACGACAGGAGGCTCCCGGGGAAAGAGACCATGGCGTGACGCCTCTCCTGTGACTCTCGTCCAAATGAAGGACATGAAGATGTTTCCTGTGGAAATCCAGATTCGTGAGAGATTCTGAACTACATCCCTCACAGAGCAGTACTCGATCACTTCTGCTCTCATTTCACATTGCTTTTCTCTGTTTTCCCTGTGAAAATAGGTCAATGTTTCAAACCCGTCCGTTTTCCTCATATGCCGCCTTTATTGCTGCCTTCAAGAGCATTGTTCATTTTCTCCATATTCTTCAATAAAGAGTCATGAACTAAACCAGCCCGCTCCACATGAATCACAACATTGCAAACTCTGATTTGACAATGCATTTGTAATTGGGGGGGGGATCTAGATTTAATTTTTTTCGATTATTGAGCTACTCATCCCATCACATCTTCTCAATACAATATAAAACTAATTCTATTTATTTATAAGAAGCTATGTCTTAGTTTACAATTTCTGAACATTATGGGAATGTTAGTATTGGCATGTTAGTCATGGCAACCCGTCAAAATAAAAGTTTGGTTAGAAATTGTGACAGAAATATAGGCCTATTACTGTTGTGCAGTAGAATGTACATATTTACTACTACTACTACTACTTACTACATTTTTTAAAGAATAATCACACAATATTTATTCCATGTTTTCATTTTAATAGTAAACCCCGTTTGTTATTCCCAAAAAAGAAAGAGTTTGTTTATCTTTCAAATTATTAAAAGTTAAATTAAATTAATGTTTTATGGCTTCGTTTGATAACCAGAAAAAATTAAATACACAACACAGAATTTCTGGGGAGAAAAAATCGTCATCCGGCTATTGTAAAAATTAATTTAAACAGAATTTGGTAACAATAAAACAGAACGTGAAAAAAAAAAACTTTCTTAGGGCCCTAAAAATTTCATTTTTTGTTAAAATTTATGTTAAATTGCATGTTTGCAATTGCAGTTTCATGATTTTAATTAATTATGTATGCTTTCTGACTAATACAATTTAATTTAACCATTAAAAAGGATTCCATAAATATTTAAATGAAAAAAAAAAAACAGAATCCAGATGACTAACAACTATCGGTTCCCAGAATGTTAGTTTTTGGTTATAAAAACTAAAAATAACTTTAGAGAACGTTCTGTTAAAGTTCTTCTTAGTTTTGTCACACAAAAACCTCAGTGTTCTGAGAACGTTTCTTACACAAAATATTATCTTGTTCACACAGAACTCATCTTTGCATCTAAAAACACGAGACGCGGCACTCAGGATTGTTTTTTTTTGTTTTTTTAAATCGCATCACAGAACGCCTCTGCCATGTTGTCATGAAATAAAACAGTTGCCATGCCAACTTGCTACTCTAAACAAAAGCTTGCCATGCTTGCTCCGCCTCCGGGGTCTTCTGAAGAAATTGTGACAGAAATATAGGCCTATTACTGTTGTGCAGTAGAATGTACATATTTACTACTACTACTACTACTACTACTTATAAAATTATTAAAACTTTAAAATAAGTTAAAATAATTTTAATACATTTTTTAAAGAATAATCACACAATATTTATTCCATGTTTTCATTTTAATAGTAAACCCCGTTTGTTATTCCCAAAAAAGAAAGAGTTTGTTTATCTTTCAAATTATTAAAAGTTAAATTAAATTAATGTTTTATGGCTTCATTTGATAACCAGAAAAAATTAAATACACAACACAGAATTTCTGGGGAGAAAAAATCGTCATCCGGCTATTGTAAAAATTAATTTAAACAGAATTTGGTAACAATAAAACAGAACGTGAAAAAAAAAAACTTTCTTAGGGCCCTAAAAATTTCATTTTTTGTTAAAATTTATGTTAAATTGCATGTTTGCAATTGCAGTTTCATGATTTTAATTAATTATGTATGCTTTCTGACTAATACAATTTAATTTAACCATTAAAAAGGATTCCATAAATATTTAAATGAAAAAAAAAAAACAGAATCCAGATGACTAACAACTATCGGTTCCCAGAATGTTAGTTTTTGGTTATAAAAACTAAAAATAACTTTAGAGAACGTTCTGTTAAAGTTCTTCTTAGTTTTGTCACACAAAAACCTCAGTGTTCTGAGAACGTTTCTTACACAAAATATTATCTTGTTCACACAGAACTCATCTTTGCATCTAAAAACACGAGACGCGGCACTCAGGATTGTTTTTTTTTGTTTTTTTAAATCGCATCACAGAACGCCTCTGCCATGTTGTCATGAAATAAAACAGTTGCCATGCCAACTTGCTACTCTAAACAAAAGCTTGCCATGCTTGCTCCGCCTCCGGGGTCTTCTGATTGGTCCACTGTTTTGGAACTGACATTGATGAGCGGCGCTGCACGTAAAAGTTGGTAATATTTTAACTTGACACGGCATCTTAAAAATGTGGTGCTCATGTGAGAGATACTGCAAAAGATGGAACGGTGGAAACCGTGGAAACAATGGAAAAGTAGCACATTGGAATGGAAAAATACATTCTGTTTCAGTTCATAATGTTTTCTTAATGTTACTCTGAACGTTCAAAAGTAACATACACATAATGTTTAAAAATGATGAAATGTTCCCTTAACATTCATGCAACCAAGAAGAAACGTTTTTTAAAACATTTTAAAACTGAACGTTTTGAATATTCAGAAATAATGTTTTCATAACTTAACGGGAACGTTAGCAAAACGTTCTTAGAAGATGTTTTTGTTAACTGGGAAATAGCCAATAGCGAACCTTATTTTTGTCATAGAAAAACCAGCTAAATCTCACGGCCAATTCGTACAACCTCACTTGTATCATTTTGTACGATTTCTGTGACGGTTATGTTTAGGGGTGAAGTTAGGTGTGGTCCTTCATACAAATTCCTACGAATTTCCTCGTAAAATACGTGTGATTTTTCACAAATCGTATGAATTCATAAAAACGAGGTCGTATAAATATGTACAAATTAGCCACCTTGTCAAATATGTACGAATTGCCGTGAGATCAGGTTGGCTAAATCTGGAAAGCGGTGTTGTTTCCATTAGCAGAAGACAAAATGATGCCAGCAAAGAAATTAATTATGATCAGTGCAAGCTTACAAAATCATTTCTTTAAACCCGGAAAGTCAGAGCGTGAAAAAATCATTAATCTCTTGACAATTATTATTCCAACATAACTTTTGACTTGAAGGCAGCAATATCTCTGCAAAAAAATGTTTTCTTATTTATTCTTGTCTTGTTTTCTAGTATATAAAAAAAAAAAAATCTTGAATCAAGATGAATTTACAAGTAAAATGGCTTAATATATTAATTCTTGTTTTCTGAAAAATAAATAAAAATTTAGTTAAAACAAGCAAAAATATCTGCCAATGGGGCAAGAAAAATAATCTTGTTTAGCCTTTGAATTAATATTATTTTTACATTTACATTGTCATTTAGCAGACGCTTTTATCCAAAGCGGCTTAAAAATGAGGACAATGGAAGCAATGAAAATCAACAAAAGAGCAATGATATGCAAGTGCTATAAGTCTGTTAGCGCAGTACACGTAGCAAGTTTTTTTTTTTAATTATATAATAAATAAAAAGAAAACAGATAGATAGAATACAAAAAGATTAGAGAAGCTAGTGTTAGTTTTTTTTTTTTAAAGAAAACAAGCAGTTAGTAAAAGAATAGAGTGCAAGTCTAAAAGGAGCAAGTTTTTTTTAAAAGAATAGAATTAGAATAGAGAGTGCTAGAGTTAGAGTGTCAAATAAAGATGGAAGAGATGTGTTTTTAGCCGATTCTTGAAGATGGCTAAGGACTCAGCTGCTGGGATTGAGTCGAGCAGGTCATTCCACCAGGAGGGAACAGTTAATGAAAAAGTCTGTGAAAGTGATTTTGTGCTTCTTTGGGATGAACAATAAAGCGCAGAGGGCACATAACTCTGAAGTAATTAATTTATGTAAAGGGGTGCAGCAGAGCCAGTGGTGGTTTTGTAGGCAAACATTAATGCCTTGAATTTTATGCGAGCAGCTACTGGTAGCCAGTGCTTTTCGGCTCATTAAAAATTAATCTTGCTGCTGCGTTTTGGATTAATTGTAGAGGTTTGATAGAAGTGGCTGGAAGACCTGCCAAGAGAGCATTGCAAGAGTCCAGCCTGGATAGAACAAGAGCTTGAACAAGGAGTTGTGTTGCAT
>NW_015644341.1:179580-186994 GCF_001515625.1 Sinocyclocheilus rhinocerous
GCATGTTCTGAAAGAAAGGGCCTGATCTTCTTGATGTTGAATAAAGCATATCTGCAGGACCGGACAGTTTTAGCAATGTGGTCTGAGAAAGTCAGCTGATCATCAATCACAACTCCAAGGTTTCTGGCTGCTTTTGAAGGAGTTATGGTTGATGAGCCTAACTGGATGGTGAAATCAGAATCAGAATCAGAATCAGAATGAGCTTTATTGCCAGGTATGTTTACACATACGAGGAATTTGTTTTCGTGACAGAAGCTTCCACAGTGTAACAGAATGACAGTGACAGAACAAAAAAACACAGATAATAAAAATAAAAATAGAACAAGTAAATAAGGAATAAAAAATATACAAATCGACAATCGACAATTGTATGTCCAGGTATAGAACAATAGACAGTTGTATGTACAACAAAAACATAAAAACAACTGCGGAGCACGCCACGGAGGCAGGCATCAGCGTCGGCGCCATCTTCGAAAAAAAAAATTGTGATGAAACGATGGGTTTGCTGGAACCACAAGCAGTTCTGTCTTGGCAAGGTTGAGTTGAAGGTGATGGTCCTTCATCCAGCAAGACATGTCTGTTAGACAAGCTGAGATGCGAGCAGCTATCATCGGATCATCAGGATGGAATGAGAGGTAGAGTTGAGTGTCATCAGCATAGCAGTGATATGAAAAGCCATGTTTCTGAATGACAGAACCTAGTGATGCCATGTAGACAGAGAAGAGAAGTGGTCCAAGTACTGAGCCCTGAGGCACCCCAGTAGCTAGATGTTAGGTTTTTCTTACCCATTGGCAGATATTTTTGCTTGTTTTAAGCAAAAACTAAATAAACTTAGAAAGCAAGACTTAATATCTTAACTAAGTTATTTTACTTGTCAAGTAAATGCATCGTGATTCAAGAATCTTTAGATATTTACACTAGAAAACAAGACAAAATTACTAAGAAAATCATTTTTTGCAGTGTAAACTCCATGAACTGATACATCGCACTCAGTCCTGATCAACGACTCAAGCCAAAGTTCTGTCGTTTAGATAAACTTCAGCTTTTCTAGAAACCTTTCTACTAGCATCCATTCCGTCTGTCACAGGCTACTCATTCAACAGAGATTTATAACAAGAAAAAAAATGGAAGCGCAGTTTTTGTACAGACGATTTTTGTAGTAAATCTTTATATGGGTGTGTCTTAATGTAGGTCGAGCAGGCATTAGATGCTTCAGACACACATTTATGCACGTCTGTCCATCGAGAGCAAGCAGCGTCTCCAGAAACCACCTCTACTTGATCTGTTTCAGTGTGCTGATGTTTGTGTTTTATCTGAAGGCGAGTTTCTGTATAATACTGTACTGAGCAAACGCTAGGATTTCTCCAGATCGGCTTCAATCTACAGGGACCTTTGGAAAAAACCATGGGTGGAGAACTGTTCAAGCTCATCTTGTAATAAAAAAAAAGATTATACTGTGTGTAACGTATGGTGTTGCTTCATTTGCAAGTGTTCTTCTGCGTTTATGGCAGACTGTAAATTCTTTGCTTGTTGCATAAGTTATTCAAGTTCAGTTAGACTGTCTGTTGCTTTAAGTCCGTATGAAATGGAATTCACAGCCCATGATGATGAACATTCACACTGCACATTCACACATTTTCTTAGTTAGCATTTTTGTCTTGTTTTCTAGTGTAAATATCTAAAGATTCTTGAATCACGATGCATTTATTTTGCAACTAAAATGGCTTAAGATATTCTTTTTTTCTGAAAAAAGTTATCACAATTTTGTTAGTTTTTGCTTAAAACGAGCAAAAATATCTCCCAGTGACGTAAG
Source organism: Sinocyclocheilus rhinocerous (assembly GCF_001515625.1). Classification (NCBI taxonomy): domain Eukaryota; kingdom Metazoa; phylum Chordata; class Actinopteri; order Cypriniformes; family Cyprinidae; genus Sinocyclocheilus; species Sinocyclocheilus rhinocerous. The sequence continues at coordinate 181,394 of NW_015644341.1, forward strand.
AAAAATAAGGCTAAACAAGATTATTTTTCTTGCCCCGTTGGCAGATATTTTTGCTCGTTTTAGGCAAAAACTAACAACATTTTGATAAGTTTTTTTCAGAAAACAATTAATATCTTAAGCCACTTTACTTGCAAAATAAATGCACCTTGATTCAAGATTGTTTAGATATTTATATTAGAAAACAAGACAAAAATACTAAGCAACTAGGCACCTTTGCTTCATGAAGCTTCAAAATCTTTGTGAATCATTTGTTTCGAAACAGTGGTTCAGAGCACGTATCAAACTGCCAACGTCACGTGATTTCAGTAAACGAGGCTTCGTTAGCCTGTCATAACTGTTTTAAAACGTTTCAAAATCAGGGGACAAGCTCTCCATAAAACACACAAAACCAGCAATGCAAATTAATAAAAAAAAAAAAAAAACATTACATTTTTGTTATTTTTAATTGAATTTTTAATGTATTATACTTTCAAGAAAGCATTTGCAATGGGTATGTAAAAGCTGTTTTTATGCATGTTTTGGCCTGAGTTTACACAGGTTTGACCAGCAGGCGTCACCAGCGTGTGGCGTTTTGAGTGATTCGAAACAGTGAATCGCTTTGCGATGCAATTGGTTCAAATGATTCGAAGCTTTGAAAAGCTTCGTTTCTCCCATTACTACATTCATGCATTCAAATCTCAGCAGAGGTGGAGGAAGTAAACAAATCAAGTATTTGAGTTAAAGTACAGATACCCTAATACAATATTACTCCATAGTACTGCTTTTCAATTTTACTTGGGTAAAAGTACAACAGTACTTGTTTTTTAATGTACTAAAAACTTTTTTTTTTTTTTTAAGTATTAAAGGTAAAAAGTACTGATTGATGAATGATTATTTATTTTGCAATTTTACATACTATATCCTCCTGCTAAAAATACATGTCATACACTGATTGATACTGATAATTACTGACGATTCAGGTGTTCAAACAAGTGAAAATAACTAAATATATCATATAGTATATAGAAATTAGGAAAAACAAAATGTGTGTTGCCAAATATACATATACAACAAAAACAGAGGTCACATTGGGCAAAATGTGTTGGCATTTTAAGAAAAACATTATGCAAACATTCTACATTTATATCATTTGAAAGTGCAGCGGGGTAGTATTTTGCATTATTTTAATGTCATGTTTAGTTTTTAAAGAAAATTTACCCATTCATATGGTAGCCTAATATAAATATGGACATTTTTACATTCAAGCATTTCATACAGTCGCTTAAACAGCCCTGTTACAGCAGCTTTCCCAAACAATGGACACTCATGACCTAAATGTGATTTCACGTTTTTGGCTCATTTTGAGTCAGACTTGTGAATTCAGTGAGTTGTTAACTGGAGACTCGCTCTGACCGGATCATTTGAATCAGTGAGGTGTTAACTGGAGACTAGACTCACTCTGACCGGATCATTTGAATCAGTGAGGTGTTAACTGGAGACTAGACTCACTCTGACCGGATCATTTGAATCAGTGAGGTGTTAACTGGAGACTAGACTCACTCTGACCGGATCATTTGAATCAGTGAGGTGTTAACTGGAGACTAGACTCACTCTGACCGGATCATTTGAATCAGTGAGGTGTTAACTGGAGACTAGACTCACTCTGACCGGATCATTTGAATCAGTGAGGTGTTAACTGGAGACTAGACTCACTCTGACCGGATCATTTGAATCAGTGAGGTGTTAACTGGAGACTAGACTCACTCTGACCGGATCATTTGAATCAGTGAGGTGTTAACTGGAGACTAGACTCACTCTGACCGGATCATTTGAATCAGTGAGGTGTTAACTGGAGACTAGACTCACTCTGACCGGATCATTTGAATCAGTGAGGTGTTAACTGGAGACTAGACTCACTCTGACCGGATCATTTGAATCAGTGAGGTGTTAACTGGAGACTAGACTCACTCTGACCGGATCATTTGAATCAGTGAGGTGTTAACTGGAGACTAGACTCACTCTGACCGGATCATTTGAATCAGTGAGGTGTTAACTGGAGACTAGACTCACTCTGACCGGATCATTTGAATCAGTGAGGTGTTAACTGGAGACTAGACTCACTCTGACCGGATCATTTGAATCAGTGAGGTGTTAACTGGAGACTAGACTCACTCTGACCGGATCATTTGAATCAGTGAGGTGTTAACTGGAGACTAGACTCACTCTGACCGGATCATTTGAATCAGTGAGGTGTTAACTGGAGACTAGACTCACTCTGACCGGATCATTTGAATCAGTGAGGTGTTAACTGGAGACTAGACTCACTCTGACCGGATCATTTGAATCAGTGAGGTGTTAACTGGAGACTAGACTCACTCTGACCGGATCATTTGAATCAGTGAGGTGTTAACTGGAGACTAGACTCACTCTGACCGGATCATTTGAATCAGTGAGGTGTTAACTGGAGACTAGACTCACTCTGACCGGATCATTTGAATCAGTGAGGTGTTAACTGGAGACTAGACTCACTCTGACCGGATCATTTGAATCAGTGAGGTGTTAACTGGAGACTAGACTCACTCTGACCGGATCATTTGAATCAGTGAGGTGTTAACTGGAGACTAGACTCACTCTGACCGGATCATTTGAATCAGTGAGGTGTTAACTGGAGACTAGACTCACTCTGACCGGATCATTTGAATCAGTGAGGTGTTAACTGGAGACTAGACTCACTCTGACCGGATCATTTGAATCAGTGAGGTGTTAACTGGAGACTAGACTCACTCTGACCGGATCATTTGAATCAGTGAGGTGTTAACTGGAGACTAGACTCACTCTGACCGGATCATTTGAATCAGTGAGGTGTTAACTGGAGACTAGACTCACTCTGACCGGATCATTTGAATCAGTGAGGTGTTAACTGGAGACTAGACTCACTCTGACCGGATCATTTGAATCAGTGAGGTGTTAACTGGAGACTAGACTCACTCTGACCGGATCATTTGAATCAGTGAGGTGTTAACTGGAGACTAGACTCACTCTGACCGGATCATTTGAATCAGTGAGGTGTTAACTGGAGACTAGACTCACTCTGACCGGATCATTTGAATCAGTGAGGTGTTAACTGGAGACTAGACTCACTCTGACCGGATCATTTGAATCAGTGAGGTGTTAACTGGAGACTAGACTCACTCTGACCGGATCATTTGAATCAGTGAGGTGTTAACTGGAGACTAGACTCACTCTGACCGGATCATTTGAATCAGTGAGGTGTTAACTGGAGACTAGACTCACTCTGACCGGATCATTTGAATCAGTGAGGTGTTAACTGGAGACTAGACTCACTCTGACCGGATCATTTGAATCAGTGAGGTGTTAACTGGAGACTAGACTCACTCTGACCGGATCATTTGAATCAGTGAGGTGTTAACTGGAGACTAGACTCACTCTGACCGGATCATTTGAATCAGTGAGGTGTTAACTGGAGACTAGACTCACTCTGACCGGATCATTTGAATCAGTGAGGTGTTAACTGGAGACTAGACTCACTCTGACCGGATCATTTGAATCAGTGAGGTGTTAACTGGAGACTAGACTCACTCTGACCGGATCATTTGAATCAGTGAGGTGTTAACTGGAGACTAGACTCACTCTGACCGGATCATTTGAATCAGTGAGGTGTTAACTGGAGACTAGACTCACTCTGACCGGATCATTTGAATCAGTGAGGTGTTAACTGGAGACTAGACTCACTCTGACCGGATCATTTGAATCAGTGAGGTGTTAACTGGAGACTAGACTCACTCTGACCGGATCATTTGAATCAGTGAGGTGTTAACTGGAGACTAGACTCACTCTGACCGGATCATTTGAATCAGTGAGGTGTTAACTGGAGACTAGACTCACTCTGACCGGATCATTTGAATCAGTGAGGTGTTAACTGGAGACTAGACTCACTCTGACCGGATCATTTGAATCAGTGAGGTGTTAACTGGAGACTAGACTCACTCTGACCGGATCATTTGAATCAGTGAGGTGTTAACTGGAGACTAGACTCACTCTGACCGGATCATTTGAATCAGTGAGGTGTTAACTGGAGACTAGACTCACTCTGACCGGATCATTTGAATCAGTGAGGTGTTAACTGGAGACTAGACTCACTCTGACCGGATCATTTGAATCAGTGAGGTGTTAACTGGAGACTAGACTCACTCTGACCGGATCATTTGAATCAGTGAGGTGTTAACTGGAGACTAGACTCACTCTGACCGGATCATTTGAATCAGTGAGGTGTTAACTGGAGACTAGACTCACTCTGACCGGATCATTTGAATCAGTGAGGTGTTAACTGGAGACTAGACTCACTCTGACCGGATCATTTGAATCAGTGAGGTGTTAACTGGAGACTAGACTCACTCTGACCGGATCATTTGAATCAGTGAGGTGTTAACTGGAGACTAGACTCACTCTGACCGGATCATTTGAATCAGTGAGGTGTTAACTGGAGACTAGACTCACTCTGACCGGATCATTTGAATCAGTGAGGTGTTAACTGGAGACTAGACTCACTCTGACCGGATCATTTGAATCAGTGAGGTGTTAACTGGAGACTAGACTCACTCTGACCGGATCATTTGAATCAGTGAGGTGTTAACTGGAGACTAGACTCACTCTGACCGGATCATTTGAATCAGTGAGGTGTTAACTGGAGACTAGACTCACTCTGACCGGATCATTTGAATCAGTGAGGTGTTAACTGGAGACTAGACTCACTCTGACCGGATCATTTGAATCAGTGAGGTGTTAACTGGAGACTAGACTCACTCTGACCGGATCATTTGAATCAGTGAGGTGTTAACTGGAGACTAGACTCACTCTGACCGGATCATTTGAATCAGTGAGGTGTTAACTGGAGACTAGACTCACTCTGACCGGATCATTTGAATCAGTGAGGTGTTAACTGGAGACTAGACTCACTCTGACCGGATCATTTGAATCAGTGAGGTGTTAACTGGAGACTAGACTCACTCTGACCGGATCATTTGAATCAGTGAGGTGTTAACTGGAGACTAGACTCACTCTGACCGGATCATTTGAATCAGTGAGGTGTTAACTGGAGACTAGACTCACTCTGACCGGATCATTTGAATCAGTGAGGTGTTAACTGGAGACTAGACTCACTCTGACCGGATCATTTGAATCAGTGAGGTGTTAACTGGAGACTAGACTCACTCTGACCGGATCATTTGAATCAGTGAGGTGTTAACTGGAGACTAGACTCACTCTGACCGGATCATTTGAATCAGTGAGGTGTTAACTGGAGACTAGACTCACTCTGACCGGATCATTTGAATCAGTGAGGTGTTAACTGGAGACTAGACTCACTCTGACCGGATCATTTGAATCAGTGAGTTGTTAACTGGAAACTCGCTGTGACCGGATCATTTGAATCAGTGTGTTGTTAACTGGAGACTCGCTGTGACCGGATCATTTGAATTAGTGAGTTGTTAACTGGAGACTAGACTCGCTCTGACCGGATCATTTGAATCAGTGAGTTGTTAACTGGAGACTAGACTCGCTCTGACCGGATCATTTGAATCAGTGAGTTGTTAACTGGAGACT